>NC_051162.1:25567947-25776515 GCF_013339745.2 Dermacentor silvarum | reverse complement strand
CAACGTTGCCTTTATTTTTCATAACGGGGTTGTCTTTTTTCGGAGCCAATTATCATGATTAGTGCGCCAGCGGCTGAGGTGTCCCCGCACCTCACAATCTCTACTGTCAGCCCCACAAACCTATTTTTGTTCACTGCAAAACAATGCCTCTCTACAATCCCGTTTTAATCCGAGCTGATTGCACCCTATGCCTACAAACATTACATTTTTGTCCCATTGCGCAATTTTATACCATCCATGGCTGCAGTTCTCTCTCCTTGACATTCATTCTGTCACGCTTATGTAATCGCCTCTTATGAACTGGCAACAGGTGATTGAAGACGTGCATGGCCTGCCCTCCGGCTCCATTTTTTTCTTAATCTCAACTACCGTAATCTCAACTGCCACTGTTTACTACGCCGCTGTCTTACTGGCTTAATGCTATCTCCAACAATTTTTGTTACTTCGCTTTCTGCATAGTCCTTCACTTCTCAAGTTTCTCTGTTAACCTCAACGTTTACATTCCAGATTGCATAACCGTTGGAATGCAATGATTCTAAACTTTTTTCAAGGATATGAGGTACGTGGTGATCACGATTCGGTAATTTCTTCCATGTGCTGTCAACCCATGATATTTTTGTATAAGTTTCCTGCTTTATATCGTACCTGCTATTGATATTTCACCTGGATAAAGATCTCTTCCATAGATTCTGCGGGCTGAATGTCACGCATGAATTTCTGGTATCTCACCAAGTTAGTGAAAGTTAGCTTTGTCGTTTCCGTATTATTAACCCTTCCAATGCTCGCTCTAGGTCCGCTTAAGTGTAATAGTTTGAATACTTCTAACCGTGCAGTGAAGGACCTGGTGATTTTGTCTCCTTGCCTGACCTCTTTCTTGATTGCTATTCCACTTTGCTAGTGGCGAATTATTATAGCTGCATAGTCTCGATGTTTCCCAGAGTGTTGTGCTTCTTGTGCTATATGATGTGCAACGTTTATGACTATGTGTATCTAATTAATAGAAATGCCTTTTTGCTATAACTGAAGCCATGTAAAAGTTTTTGTGCTCTGCAGATTTTCTAATTACCTGATTGATGACATGAATGTGTTTCAAATATAGAGCTCATTCCTGGAGGCTGTGTCTGTCTGGGTTGGTTTGAATGAAGTGTTGTGCTGACTTTCTTGGAATAACTTGGTGAATGTTTTGTACAATTTGAATTGCCCTAATTGTCTTTCAGTGCATACATCTCAATCTTTCCTATGCCAAGTTTCTTCTCGCAGATGTCATGCTGCTTGATTCTTTACTGTTTCTGTTCTTGCTCCTTCCATTGCTGTAATTTGATTATCCCTAACAATCTTTCTGTCCATCAGTTCCGCCAGTTTGGTGAGTTCTGTTTTATTTCTGAGGCTACACACTTTCATGCTCATTTATAAGATGCTTTGTTACTTCAGAAAAGTTGTCTACTTGTTGCTCTGGTGCCTTACATCCCTTAAATTTCATCTTCGTAGTATTGTAATGTTCCATTTATTAAATTGAGGTTACCATCTTCTCACTCTTTCCATTTTTCTGTTCTATAGATGCGTAATTATTTGCGAAGAGCATGATATAATCTGTTCTCATCCTGACTGCATATACGTTGTTTAATTTTCCCTTGAGTCATTTTGCTTCTCTCTTCAAATTCATAGGAATTTGAGACCTATCATCACTGCCATTTACCCTATATAATACTTCCACATCTTGTACTATGCTGACATAGGTGTATGTAATGAAAGCTATTACATTTTTTTGTTTTCCTGATGGTGCTTCACCAGGTCTATGTCATGTTATTGCACTTCTAGAAGAAAGTATTCGTTAATTCAGTCTATTTTTTCAAATCTTCTGCCAATCTCCCCTCTACACAGTCACCATTGCCTGTTCCGCCTGCTTTTGGATCGTAAAGACATTCATGGTCATTTGCAAGCACAAGCAATAGGCTTGCAATACATGCCCTATACACCAGGTTACCCACTGATGCGTTTCTAGATTATGAACATTCTCTGCACTGCACCTTGCGAAATTCCTGTTGCCTTAGTAACATTACTGTGAATAACTGATAAGTTAACAGCACAGGAACAAGTAGGCTAACACAGGGCTTCTTCAGAAATAACCCACGAAGCGTCTAAGTTGCATAAGGCCTGTCTTATTTCAAAAATTCAAGTACTTTGGGTTGTTGCAGAGTGTTTGCAATTAAGATTAACATGCCTTTGCTGTGTCAGCCCGCAGATCCTCCACTGCCTCGGCCAGCATCTTCTGGTCTTCCGCAATTACGCGAAGTACAGCCTTAGGCAGTGCCTGCAAGCCTTTGCATTGTGTTTGTGTGGGGCACTGTGTGCAGAATGAGGAGAAAATTAACAAGGAATTTAAACAACCATCGTGGCATGTTACACGCATGCTTGTGCTAGCTCGTAAAAAGAAAATGGTAAGCTGCTATTGAATTAGTCATATCTAATCCCATACAAATGCCCATGCACACCGGAAATCGACTGCTGCAGTGGGACTACTGGGAGGTCCAACTGGCTGGTCGAGGCTGCTGACTCCTGCATAAGGATGGTAAAAGGAACTAACTGCCTGAATAAAAGCACGCAAACACCCTTTTAAAGTGTGACAATGCTAAACCATACTGTATTTTATGCAGTTGAGTGCAAGCTCTACAGTTGTGCGCTAATGGAATTTTTCTGCACTCCTTACACGGTGTTTACTGTTAGTCGAGTGAAATGCAAGCTTTTATGCAGTCTATGGACTACACTTTCACGATAGAGATTAAACAATACAATTAAACTGCACACGCAGTACCACACTCACCGGTGTGGGGTCTTTTAACCACAGTGAAGGCCCCAAGCCCACGGCACCATTCACGGCCAATCAATGGAATAACCCTCCCCCTCCGAGCCCTGGTAGCTTGCTACCACATGTGCCACTAAAATTGAGGGCAAAACGCGTTTAAGAAGGAGGTACGCAGAAAATTTGCACATGAGAAAGTTTCCGCGAATAACTGGTCATCGTTTACAGAACCGTATTTAACATGATAAATACTACTAAAAGCCACTGTGAAACCACGGCCCGCAGCTCTAAGTTCGCAACCTTTCATCAATTAACGAATAAGGCGACATTTCATTGTGAGCATAACACAGACCGACAACAGCAGCGTCTTTTTCCTTAAATAACTATAATACCAGTGCAACTTACGTGGCAGCTTTCCGCCACAACGGCTGCATCCCGCTTGATTTGTGCGACAAGCTCGGACAATACCGCCGCCACTTTGTCGCACTCTTCTTTTTGCGGGGCCACATTCGTTGAGAAGCTCCGCCAGCTGGGCCCACAATTTTTTCGCGTTCATGGCCCGTGAAGCACCCGGACAATTCGCTGCTCGGCCTGGCTAGGTCGGATGCCTCTCCAAGAAGGCAAGGCCTAATTCATCTTTTTAGAAGCAGACGCATGACGCCCCGACCTAGCCTTTTTTCTGACGTGGTGCGAGTTCGCTTTCCGCCATGCTTCGGCTAGGCATATGCCTACTGGGGGAGTGGCATGCCTTCGAAGCTCGGGCAAACGCGATCACTTAAATTTTCGCGGGCCGACGTGCATTTAAAAGCACGAACACTCATTGGTTCTCATGCCTTTTTTTAAACTCCGGACATTCCTTCGTTACTACGATAGTGACTTAATATCCGTGCACTATTATTATGCTAAATAGAAACAGTAGAAGTATACTTATCTGCAGTTTCTCGATGTCTCCTTCACTATGCGGTTGCCAGATCCATCGTCGGCGCCACCTCCCTGTCGCATCGTAGCAATATAGTCTGCCTTCCTTTTGCACACACTATGTAATATTCGTGACGCTCGCAGTCACGCAGAGTGGAGGAACTCAGCGCACTCACAGAAACAGCCCGGACAAGTTGTTTCTTCAGCATTATGCCGTGAACATAGGTGCGCGTTGCGATCTGTAAAATCGCCGAAGCTATTGGCAGTCTTACGGGGTGCATGGAAAGATTGCTCACGTAGGAACAGAACTATCCCAGAATAGTGGCCATCGTGGAGCCCTATCACTACGTCGCGCACTGCAAGCTCGTTGTACGAGTTTGTTTACACTGGGCCTCTTCGATGCTTAGCCGCATGCTCGCCCGGTGAGTGGATGTGATTGCGCCACCGCATCGTTCCCTCGTGGTATTGCGAAGCGTGCTAAATTACAAATATCTGATACGTATTAAGTGTACATCTTGTAAGCTTGAAATGCTTCTAAACCACGTTTATAGTAACTAATATTATTATACTAAATGCATTTATTTTATAACTTGCTTGTGCATGTAATGCACTCGGTGGAACGACACACCAGTTAAGAAAGCACGACCATGCACCGACGGTATGATCACGTGAGCCCCAGTTTTGGTCGACCGCCCAGAAGGCAACGCCCAAGGAATGATAGCCACCCAGAGTGAAGTAGATAAACGAATGAAACTGGTGGCTTGTCGAAAGATAAACTGTGTCTTGTTACCATTTGTGCTTTCATCTTGGGCATCGCCAGGACTCGTGAAGATCCGGAGTTTTCGCCGAACTCGGCGCATCCTGCATAGCACCCCTGCATTTACTGTTGTCGCATGCGTTAATTTAGAACACATGCTAAACAGCGCTCGACGTATACCTGCGAATCTCCCAAGCACTCGAGCCATGTAAATTATTATCTGCTGCACATTATATAGTTTGCAAATCCTTAATCCTGTTTTAACAGCGGAGCGTTTAAGGCCGACCGTTAGTCCGTGTGTCGTGTACAGATAATGCGGGCCGATCCTAGCGGTAGTGTAGAAGATCTAAGCGAAATTGCACATAACCCGTGAACTAGCTAAGCTGAGCCTGGATAAGTCTAGCTAAGCATGGTGTGGACTACTTAAGCTTACTCAGTCGTTCGATAGCCAATCAATAGCTAATCGATAAATCGATCATAATCATAATTCTAGAAATACTGGGGATGACTTGGTAGTTCTTAGCCTAGTCCAAAAGCCAGGACTACCTAGGTGCCCATCAGCTGCGCTGTCTCTTTAGCATTGCGCCTCCAGTGCAAGCTACGCAAAATTTTTTTATATCGTCCTTGAAATGTATTATGCAGAAGTTAAACTTCCCCAACTGACTTTTGCCAACGTAATGCAAGACGATTACCACAGTCGTGTGGAATTCTGATGGCGAACTTGTGCTCTCGCGGCATACTGACTCGGCTTAGCGCAGAATAATGCTTAATGAGCCTTTTAATCCGCGCAGGGCTCCAGTATAGGGGGTCTAGTATCTCCAGGGGCACCGACGACCACGGTTCGAGCTTAGCGATTCACGGGGCTGCGTCAACCGTCGCCTCTCGTAGTCTAGCGCGCCACTGCGCGCTCGCTCAGGTCGAAAAATAGGGGGCGTCTCCTTTCCACTCACACAACCATAGCGGTGGAAATGGATATACATAGGGACAACAGAACACGAGATGCCCGCACAAAGGCGGCGGGCTCACCTCAATCCCCAGGGGTTTTGAGACCGATGTAGACCCGTGTACTACTACTCTCTCCTCTACGCGTGGTGATCGTCCTCTTTGGTCGAGAGCGCTTTCTTTCGACATTATAATGGGGACCGTCCCATAGAAGGCTCTTGATATGCAGCAGCGTTGTCGTAAGCAGGCTGTCGGCCATGGCAATGTGGAAGACATAAGCAGTCGTGAAGCCACACCGAGTCACAGAAGGCATAGAACTGTTTTCTTCAGCTTGCGGTACCCATTGTGAATGGGAGTTGCAGACTTGGATTTATGCTGTGGGGATGTGGGTTGGAAAATTTGTTTGTTTCACTGAGCCAGAACAAGCTCGCGAGCGAGCGATGTCTTGAGGTTGCACCTGTTCTTTACAATGGTAATGTTTATACAGCGGAAACCCCGTGGGCAGATGGGGCAGCTTTCATCCACACTCTCGTTACAAGAAATGCCTCCAGCGACCCGTTCTACTGATAGATAACATGGCGCTTGTCAGTTTGCGTAGTGTGAAGTAGTCAGATATGTGCACTAGCTGTTCGTTACGTCTGTGATAGAACGGTTACAGAATATTCCAGAAACCTGCCTTTAAAGGGCCCTAAACCACCTAAGATATTTTTTGAACATTTCAAGTAAACACGCGCATCGAGTTCAGATGCCGTCACGATCACGATGCCAAACGCTGCAGCGCTACGCGCCGCGGGAGCGCCACAAAATAAAAAAAAACAATGCCGTCCTCCTCCCTCGCCTTTCCGGTATCCCCAGCGGTCGTCATGATGTCAGCAGGTGAATCTGGTGATGTCAACGTAAACGAGTCCATTGGTCGAACAAGAACTTACGACTTCCGGTTTGTCTGCTAGCAGGTACGCGCGCTCCCTGCTCGTCCTCGCCGTGTTGCTCGCTTGTGCGCGCTTGCGCATCGTAACTGCAGCCCACAACGCAGAGTGCCAAATCGGTCGTGTTCCAACACAGTCATGCGAATTAGCGGTCTGATTAACTGTGCGACCAGTGTCGCCTTCCAGACGTGCGCGCAACACAGGGTCTATAGCGGCACGCTTCGCATAACACGCGCCGGCACCAGGGGGCGTAGCCAGAAATTTTTTTCGGGGGGGGGGGGGGGGGGGTTCACCGGCCCGACCGGGGGGGGGGGGGGGGGCAAGCGGCTGCTTTCCTCTACGTGACGTGATCGATAATACATTATCGGTAGTTAAGCAGACTCTATACATGTATATCACAGACATTGGGGACCCCCCCCCCCCCCCTCGCGTGTGCTTGTGAAGAAATTAGGTAACAAGTGCGTTTCACAAGTCAAGGCCGGCTATACACGTGAAAATTCATGCGTGACCAGGCTATACCTACTCCCATAGCAATAGCTTGTTCGCTGCGTCTTTGCGCTTGAAACACTTAAGTACGCGCAAAAACGCGTAAGGCTTTTTTTTTTCGAAGCTTTCGTGGCCCTACTCCCTCGTACGAGAGGGTTGCATTTCCTGCGGCAAGTGCATAGGCCGCTGTGTCTTCCGCTGTGTGCGAGTGTACAGCCGTCGTTTGCCTTTACGCCAACTGATTCAGAATGTACAGAATATTTCACCGCACAGCATAGATATGGCATGTGTACGCATTTTAAGTAGTGCGTGCTAAAGCACTGCAGGGCCGATTATTTAAGCCCGGGCCCGGCCCGGGCCCGTTTTTACGTTGGGCTGCCCGCCCGAGCCCGACCAAAAAATTTATAGGGAGACCCGGCCCGGCCCGGGCCCGGAAATTTTCTACGTTACCCGCCCGGCCCGGCCCGCCACCCCTTTACCTTAGGCCCGAGCCCGGCTCGAAACCGGCCCGAACCCGGCCCGAGACCGAAAAAGACATGTTTTTCAGAGTCGAGACGCGCGAGGATAACTCGCTGCACGTTACATGCACACCACCAGAAAGCCCGAGCCCGGCCCGGGCCCGGGTCAAAAAGCACATGCCGTGCCCGAGCCCGGCCCGAGCCCGTGAAAAAAACTGCCCTACCCGGCCCGTGGGCCGGGCCGGGCCCGGGCTTTCGGGTAAGCCCGAGCCCGTGCAGTGCTCTAGTGCGTGCAACTCATTTCTGCTTCACTTACGCCGGTGCAAACAGGAAGCGGCCTCGTACAGCGGTGAGCACTGTTAGGGTGAACACGCGAGCGCGTGGCCGACGGCACTGTCAGCGCCCCGTTACGGTCATCACTGGAAACATTGCGCATGCGCATCACGCCTTCCGCGAAATAATTGTTCCACCGCGCGCATGACGTCATGAATGCACTTGTTCGTCGTCTGCTAGCCGCATTTTTGTTTTCTAAGCCCATGCATCCTGCATTTTAAGATTTTTTTAAACATCTGTGCTTGAACAGAACAAGACAAAAAAACTTGTATATCTATGGGGGCGTGTCTATTCGTTCCCTTCAAAGTTGTTGTGCATGCAACGCCGTATATAAAACAACCAAACATCTTTCGCAGCCGTTCATTCTGTCGCCAGATCGTATTATGGCTAGGGTTCCCGATGATGAACGGCGCTCAATTGTCGATCTTTCCCTGAAAGGTTATTCCCAGCGGTATATTGGCACTTTAGTTAATAGGCCCCTGAAGACTGTGAACAGGATAATTCAAGCCTACAAGTATGAAGGTCGCATTCAGGATGCACCCCGCGCGCCCCGCCCTAAAGCTACCACAGACGATGAAGACGCCCTCATAGTTGCAGCTGCTGTTCGTAACCCTTTCTTGCCAGCCCCAGCAATACGCGAGGACTTGGATTTGGACGTTTCGGACACACTGTTCGACGTCGCCTGCGAACTGCCGGCCTTCGCAGTCGCGTCGCAGCGCAGAAGCCACTACTAACGGCGGCAAACAAGGACGCACGACGGCAGTTCGCTGAGCTGCACGAAGCATGGACATCAGAAGAGTGGGGTCGCGTCATCTTTTCGGATGAGTCGACGTTTTCGACGCGACAAGACCAAAGATTGCGTGTTTGGAGACTACCAGGCACACGGTGAGGCAAACTTCCTGCTTTGAAAAGCAATTGTTTTAGTTAACGTCACAATGCCACGCAGGAACGACCCGGACAACGTGCAAGGTGTTTCTGCCAGTGGGAGATCGAGTGTGAACGTGTGGGGTGCTGTTTCAAGATATGGTTTAGGGCCCCTGCAACGTATACGTGGACACTTATCGTCGGAACAATACTGCAACATTTTGAACAATGTGCTGTTGCCATATGCGAGCAGTTTATTCCCAGACGGTGATTACCTGTTCCAACAGGGCCGGTCACCGATACACACGGCGCGGGCTGTCAAGGAGTTCCAGGCGGAGCAGCACATGCAGCTACTGGAATGGCCTCCGAAAGGAGCGGACCTGAATGTGATAGAAAACGTGTGGGGCCGTCTGAAAGCTTCTTTGGCAAGGAAGCCCCTTTATTCCGCGACTTCGGACCAGTTGTGGGCGCAAGTCAGCAACGAGTGGGAAAGGCTGAAAGCCGATCGGGAATATGTTCGATCACTTTACGACTCGTTACCGTCCAGAATAGCTGCAGTCGTTGCTGTAAGTGGTCACATGACTCGCTATTAGATTTGCTCATGTTTTTATATTTGTTCTCATGGTCTTGTTTAACTTGAATTGCAAAAGTGCAATTTTCTTGAATAAAAAGTTTAATAATTATCCCTCTTACACTCACTTTTTTCCTTCACGCGCCAATCTTCAATCCAGATGGACCTTGAAATGCAGAAGGTATCAGCTCAGCGAACAAAATATGCGGCTAGCAGACGACGAACAAGCGTATCGATGACGTGATGCGCGCGGTGGAAAGAGTGTTTCGCAAAGCACATGCTGCGCATGTGCAATGTTTCCAACGATGGCTGTTACGCGGCGCTGATAGTGCCGTCGGCCACGCGCTCGCGTGTTCACCCTAACAGTGCTCACCGCTGTACCTCACAGAATCTCGACTGTTTGGTGTACTAGTGATGCAGGAATGAACTCCGGTCTTGTTCAGTGCATAGTGCACATAATCAATTTCTCAGGACGCGTGAACTCCGACGAGAACTGCGAAAACACCCGTGTACTTAGATTTAGGTGCACGTTAAAGAACCCCAGGTGGTCAAAATTTCCGGAGTCCCCCACTACGGCGTGCCTCATAATCAGAACTGGTTTTGGCACGTAAAACCCCATAATTTATTTTTTTTTCCGACGAGAACTGTCAGCGCTTGCAACAAGAGTTTACTTACGCTGTACTGCGCACAACAGTAATCCTATCCATGCTTGTCGGCTGTCTGTTTCGTGCATTCTGTTGCGAGTCGGTGGAATTTCACTGCTGGCATCAACCCCTTCGTGTGTACATTGCTGGTTTGGGATTCAACACAACAGTATAACTACCAGCCTTCCGTAGGGACACAATCGCAAACAAGAGACGTTTCGCGCGCAGACTTATCCTGCGCGAGCACGGCCTAACCGGCACCTGAAGGGAAGCGGCGGAAATGTATACCGGAAATTTCGACCACCGGGGGTCTTTAACGTGCACCTAAATCTAAGTAAACGGGCCTCAAGAATTTTCGCCTTCATTTAAAAAGCGGCTGCCGCATTTGTTGCTTCAGAATGTGGCCGCCACATTCTTGCCCAAAACCTCAGAGAGTGTCAAAGCCTTGACAAACACCGTGAAAGTTTTTTTCCATATGCAGAAATGATTCGCTGTAAATTACCAACCCAAACGGAAGCGCCCAGGAATGAAATTGTGATAGTAGCACCGGTTCCTTTAATTATGTCAGTGCGAAGCGACGAGAACAAAGGGTGGGTAAGTGGGGCGGGGGGGGGGGGGTGCGGAAAAAATTTCGAGGGGTGTTTGAACCTCCCCCCCCCCCCCCCTGGCTACGCCCCTGGCCGGCACCGCAGCAACAGCGGGTAGCCGAGAAGCGCTGAGTCTACGTCCACGTTACCGGCACGCTAACTCGCCGCACGCCGTTTGCCATTCGCGGGCCGCCGGTCGACAGCGGTTTTGCTCGCAAGCGGCGAGATTTCCTTGCCGTACGTAGAGAGGATGAGACCGGGACTCATTTGTGCGGCAGCCTCACCGCCGCTGATCGCTCGACGGCGCCGATATCGTCGCTAGGCCTTCTCCGGTTCCCTTCAAAGCTAAAGCGGACGGCGCTACGAAATGAATTACCGACGCTCACAAGGCGCAATATTTTCTTATCGTTGTTATCGCTCTTCGCAATAGTTGTACACAAAGAAGAAAAATACGCTGATATAAGCGGCGACGTCGGCTGCGATGCGAGCACAGCCGAGCCGGTCGTCTCCCGTCGGTAGCCGTGCACTCAGCTGCAGCCGATGTTTTCGTTACCGGTGGCGGAGGCGCGCAGCTTCGCGGTCGTCGATTGGCCTGTTGATCGTGCAGCGGGGGGGGGGGGGGGGGGCGCCGGCCGGACTGCCGTCTACTTTGGACACCTCTCGCGCGGCAGACTGGAGGCCGGTTCGTCGTCCCTATATGTGCCGCTAGCATCATGGCTAGAGTGGACGAGCCTTAACCGGAAGTAGGCAGTGTTTTGAGAAGCGCGTTGGCGATGACGTTTGTCACGTGACATTTCGAGCAGCACTCGGCGAGGAGGGGAGACCAGCCGACGAGGAGAGTAGCGAAGGAAAGAGCGAAACGAGGGAGGGCCGTTTTTCGATCATCAAACGCGCGTAACTCCGCTATTACGGCACCATTTCGAAAAATTCTCGCGGCTACGTGTTCGTTGTAGACTCGTGCACAAGTGCAACGCCAGAACTAAATTTCGACCTCTGGGTGGTTCGGGGCCCTTTAAGTCACAGCAGATGGACCATGGGGGGCGGGGGGGGGGTAGGCTGATGAATTCATCCACGAATTCCAGAGCAGCATGGTTACCTCTGAGTTCTGCTACCAACGATGACGTAGAAGGGGACGTCGTGAACTTGATGAGAATAGAATTCGTGGTAACTACCATGCAATTGGCTGAGCTTTTGGGGGAAACGGTATCGTCCCTGTAAACGTGGAGGCGTTCAGTGTGCTTTTCATGCAGTTATAGAAGTACGGTTTGTTTGAGGGCGAAAGATTACACATTCGCTTCCACACGCCTTGCAAATACACACGGAACTCGCCGTGGTGGCTTAGCGGCTACGGAATTGGGCTGCTAAGCACGAGGTCGGGGAATCGCAATGGCGGCAGCATTTCGGTGGGCAAAATGCAAAAACGCTTGTGTATCGTGTATTAGGTGCATTTAAAGGACCCCAGGTGGTTAAAATTATTCTTTAGTCCTCCATTACGGCGGGCATCTTTATCATATGGGGGTTCTGGCATGCAAAACCCGAGAATTTATTTTAACTTGAAATATGCAAGCCTGCGCGTTGGATATACCTATGCACAGACACGATTGTACGTAGCGACAGTGAGTGCGCATGTCATGAAGCTGCGTCTTTTGAACTCCAGCGACATCGAGCTGGTACCCACACACATGTTCAAAGGTAAGCTGATGCATGTTCGGCTTACCTAATGACATCTCTAGGCTGAAGGTGAGCGTGTTGTGAAAAGCGAGCAACCTTGCATGGTGTGTGCGCCGTTTCCCTTCACCCCAGCGGGCGAACCCTCGAATTCCCCTCCGTTTCATCCGACCCTTCTTCAACTTTCTTCCTGTCGACTGATACGGTCTCACGATGATTATGACAATGATTTATTGGCATCCTCTTTGAAATAGCACGGTGAGAAATAGTCACCTGCCCTGCTTAAGGTTATGAGGTATGCTAGACATGTTTTTCATCCTAGCATTTTTGTACAATCTCCTCAATCTTATTTCTCTTTCTCAAAACTTCTGCATCAAGCGTGTACCGCATTCTATGCCTGTAACGGATCTGGTCATGTCAATCCCTTCCCTGCTTTTTTCACGCCAGTACTTCTAAAGCGGCAACGTGGCGCCTTACCAGGAAACTGGCATGATGAACATAGCGTGACGTATGTACACAGATTTCCGCTGCAGCTCGGCAAACGACACTTTCGTGTTAAAATGTGTCACTCAAGGGACAAATAAACACTTGGCCTGAAAGAACTATTGCAGTTGATATGAAGACTACACAAAGTTGTTAGGATTTTGGTGGTCCTAAAACGGGGATTAAAGACATGGTTTTGCTTACGTGATGACTGCACGTCATCAGCGGCGGCAACAAAAACTGCAGCTTACGATGAAGCGGTGCCTAGTTCAGAGGTTCGTAAATGAAGGGAGTTTGACGGCCGCTATGTTTCTGCTTACAGATAAAGATGAATACGTCTGAGGATATATTCGCAGAAAAGAAAGCCTTAATATTTACAAATTTATTTTATTTCTGCCTCTAGAGAGTCGCCCCCACCGTATTGCGTGACTATAGCGCATCCTGTTTTGGTAATATGTGACATTCGCTAAACTTCCCGATGAGCCCCTAACGCAGCAGTGTAATGATGAATGTACAAGTCCAATACATAGTGAATACTATTTTGCAGGTTGCTGTCACCACGTGTTATGGCAGCAGCGGAAAGGGCTGATCATATGGAGAAGGAAAGCACCACACTCATCGCCTCTCTACAACGTGAAGGAAAACTAAGCTTTAAAGAAATCTGGACGTTCGTTTCTGACTTCACGATGGCGGGTTCTGAAACGGTGAGATTTGCAAGGAACTTGCATGAAAACATTTTGATCATTTATTAAGCATTAAATATTAGCTTTGGAGGGA
Organism: Dermacentor silvarum; assembly: GCF_013339745.2. Taxonomy (NCBI): domain Eukaryota; kingdom Metazoa; phylum Arthropoda; class Arachnida; order Ixodida; family Ixodidae; genus Dermacentor; species Dermacentor silvarum. The sequence goes on along the minus strand of NC_051162.1, from coordinate 25,763,301 downwards.
TGCACCTAATCGTTAACGATTTAATGATTTGAAGTGCTGTGAATCAACGGGGGGTGGGGGGCGCCACAACAATATTAAAGTCTGGAGGCCTATGAATACAGCACGGTTAGCAATAATCTGAGCTCAAGCTTTCTATCCACCATAAGAGATTAGCAACAGAAAATTACTTATGAATGTGTGGAGGAGAGCAAGGTTGTGCCCAATGAAGGTATTGTATTGGCTGAGAAGTGTCTTTGTTAGGTCGAAAGTGTGGAATCGAGTAAATAAATTAAAAGGCGGGGAGTTACACCCACTCCCCTTAGTAAGTACTCAAGGAGAGAGCCTGGAAGATCAGGCTGGTTGTCTGGGCGAACACTTTGATTATATCTCCAGTGCGTCCCACTACACACAAGCATTTCTCAGAGTCCAAGAACGCGAAGAGCGACAGCCCCTAAAACGTAAAGGTTCATCGAGTGAGGTCTACAACTATCCATTTACTTTAACTGAACTGAAAGCATCCCTCGCTGGCTGCAATAACTCTGCTCCAGGCGGTGATCGTGTCATATATGAAATGATTAAGCACCTGAATCCTGAAGCGCTGAAAACACTCCTGTATCTTTTCAATGTCATGTGGGCGCATGGATATATCCCGTCCTCGTGGAAGGAAGCTATAGTCATTTCCGTGCTTAAACAAGGGAAAGACCCGTCCCTAGCCAGCAGCTACAGGCCAATAGCGCAAACAAGCTGTCTGTGCAAACTATTTGAAAAAATTATCAACATGCGCTTAATCTGTTTCCTTGAAAATAACAAATTACTAGACCCCTTCCAATGTGGTTTCAGGGAAGGTATGTCCACAACAGACCACCTTGTTCGCATTGAGTCTTATATTAGAGACGCTTTTATACATAAGCAGTTCTGTCTTTCAGTGTTCCTCGACCTAGAAAAATCTTACGACACGACATGGCTCTACGGCATTCTCCGAGATCTCTCTGCGATGGGTGTCCGTGGCAACATGCTAAACACAATCGAAAGTTACCTGTCTAACCGCACATTCCGCGTAAGAGCGGGCAACGCTTTGTCTAAGTCATTCACCCAAGAGACCGGTGTGCCACAGGGAGGCGTGCTTAGTTGCACACCATTTATTGTAAAAATGAATTCCCTTCACACAGTCATTCTATGCACAATGTTTTATTCCATTTATGTCGACGATGTGCAAATAGCCTTCAAATCATGCAATATTGCCATCTGCGAACGGCAAGTGCAGCTTGTAATAAACAAATTGTCCAAATGGGCAGATGAAAATGGTTTTAAAGTAAATGCCCAGAAGAGCACTTGCGTACTTTTCACAAACAAGAGAGGCGTCACGCCAGTCCCAACTATTGAAATCAAAGGAGATGCGCTCTCTGTAAGCAGCGAGCACAAGTTTCTTGGAGTAACCTTAGATTCAAAACTCACGTTCATTCCTCATATTAAGCGTCTGAGGGCAAAGTGCCTGAAGACAATGAACCTCCTAAAGCTTCTATCGCGCACAACATGGGGCAGTGATCGAAAGTGTCTCTTAAACCTCTATAACAGTCTTGTCCTCTCAGGCCTTGATTACGGGTCTATAATTTATAATTCAGCAACGCCAAGTGCATTAAAAATCCTAGACCCCGTTCACCACTTGGGCATCCGTCTCGCGATTGGTGCTTTCAGGACAAGTCCAATCCAGAGCCTCTACGTAGAGTCGAATCAGTGGTCACTTCATCTGCAGCGGTCATACAGCAGTTTCACATATTTCCTGAAAGTACAAGCAAACATTGGACATCCTTCTTATTCAACTATAAATGACGTGACCGCTGCCACACTCTTCCATAATCGACCTGCCGCGAGAAAGCCATTCTCTTTGCGTGTGAGGAACCTCAGTCAGGAAATGGGTGTTCCGCTTCTTGAACAATGTCCTATGGCTCCAGAGAAACTGTTGCCACCGTGGCAGTGGCAGCTCATAGAGTGTGACACATCGTTCGTAGAGGTCACTAATACTCGTGTACAGAGTTTTACACAGACGCTTCCAAGTCACATGCCGGGGTATCCTATGCAGCCATCGGTCCATCGTTTTCGGAATCCGGTGTACTGCACCCGGAGACATGTATCTTCACGGCTGAGGCCTATGCAATATTATCGGCTGTAAAGTATATAATGAAATCAAAACTTAAAGAGACTATCATATTTACAGACTCGCAAAGTGTTGTGAAAGCATTGCAATCACTCTGTAAACACAAAAACCCTGTACTTAATGAGCTCTATTCCATTCTGTGTGAAGCGTATATATCTACCCAGCATGTGATTATATGCTGGGTGCCAGGTCATAGAGGCATTGAGGGTAATGTTCGAGCAGATCAAATGGCCACATCTGTTACATCTCAGGCTATTAACCCTACAACTGCTGTTCCTGCAACAGATTTGAAGCCTTTCCTGCGAAAGAAACTGCGAAGCCACTGGCAACGCTTATGGGACGCTGAAATAAATAATAAGCTTCACTTCATTAAACCACAGTTAGGTTTCTGTCGTCTCAGAATAGGACATACATATGGCGCCCACAATTTTTTACTTATTGGTGATGAACCACCAACCTGTGGTAGATGTGGTGAGAGGCTGACCGTCCTCCATGTCCTCGTGGAGTGTCGGGAAGCCGAAGCCGAGAGAAGGAAACGTTTTCCGGTAGCATACCGCTACAATATCCCTCTGCATCCCATGCTATTTATTGGTTAAGAACCGCTTTTTAATACCAAAGCAGTCCTCGATTTTTTGAATGATGTTGTGCTACATGTTATTAGCCCAATAAGTTCGTAGCACATCCTCTCTCCAGAGGATGTTGCTGTGATAATTTTTTATAGCACATGCCTCCAGGCCCTTGTAGTTGAAGGGCTCTGTTTAGGTAGTAGTGCTTCTTGCCAATTACTGTATCTTAAATATTTTAAATATATTATTCTTCTTTCTCAATGCATTCCTCATTTCATAGTACACATCATTAGTCATTGCCATGATTTTAGTACATATATATTTTACGCACTTTACAGCGATAATTTTAGGCCCCTTTACAGCCACGTTTCATCTACTTCTCAGAATTCATTGCTAGACGGCACATTCACAAACACTGGCATGGCGCTCTTTGGCCATAACTGGCCCTTGCGCCATAAAACACCACACATCATCATCATCTTTGTTAGGTGGTCCAACGAGCGCATAGCCGTAAGCTTTAAGGCATCAGTTTTAAATTTCAATTTTATCTTCAAGTACTTTGTGCACCTAATATTAGTTTCAGCCGGCTATAAATTACAACAAATATGTCACAGTTTCGCCCTAAGGGCGAAGCAATGAATGCGATAGCAACACAGCAATGTCATACGAAGTAAGGTGAGCGGCTTTGGTAGCAATATGACTTGTAGTAAACATGAGCTGATTAAGTAAGCAGGTGTGCTGCGGCGTAAGTAGACCGACATGAAGAGAGACTCGATGACCACGAGGAGGCGCGTGTGAAACGGTGGTGTTGATGACAAGCGCTTCCCGTGGGCAGCGCGTGCGAAGGGACACACCTGTAGCGCTGCACTGCCGACCCGGGCAGCATTGCATGTGTAGAGTGCGTTGGAAAATGTGGCACGACTATTACTAACTGAATGAACAAGCGTGGTGTGAGCGCGCACAAACAGACATGAATAGATCACACTGAATGACTGCAGACAACGACTGTCAAAACGCTGGCAGCAAGCGCATATATACGCCGCAGCAGCGGGCGAAGGTACGTGTGGTCGATCGCTTCAACGGAAACTGAGCGGCGAAAGCACGGCGCAGAAAGGTCAGAGCCGTGTGGAGATAAGAGACGGTGCGGACGAGCGACGAGCGCGGTTGTTGGCAGCGTAGAAGTGCGCCCCCCCCCCCCCCCCCCCGCGCTCCCTCCGGCGCTGGCTTCCCGCTTCCTTGCTTGCGCGTAGGTGATTGAGTGCGTTCGCTCTCCGTGATAGCGCGCGTCCCCGCACGCTTCCGCTCGGGCATACGGCGCGCGGCGAAGATTTTATCTATAGGGAACCTCACGGCGACGGCAAAAATCCGGTAGAAGTGTCCATATAATTGCTATCGCAATAAAATAAAAGAAAGAACTGTCAGCCCTTTCACTGAGGTGGAGATGGAAGACCAGCGAAGCTGTATTATGATGGGAATTGTGTATTTCCAATTGTGACTATTAAGATGTGATGGTGTAATTGGTTACTTGAACTATTAAAGAATGAGAAATATCTATGATGCGATGGTTTTCATTTATTTAGTGACCACAGGGCCCATGACCTTATGGTCACTACGGTACACCGCCATAAATAATGTACCGCAAAGGTTGGCACGTTCTTCATAAACACGTCACCAACGCCGCGCGCGTTCGGTGCGAACGCTGGCAAAACGCGCCGCCGTCGACAACAGTTTGCGCGTTTGTTTGTGTGATCACACAGAACCGCTGCCGAAACGCTGGCCAGGTGACGGAACGGCTAAACGCCGTTGTCGACACTGTTAGTGGAGAGGCGGGCGAGAGCCCAGAGAAGTCGGCGGTAGAGGCCGCCAGGGCTGTGCGCGTGCGCCCCAGTGGGAGAGCAGGCACGCACACGCAGTCTAGGCATAGCCCACCGCTCCCCATCCAATGGGAAGTCGCTTTTGCTGGCTCTCCGCCATGCGTTCGCTCCCCGTGAAAGCACGCGTCCCTCGCCTTCGCGGCCTTTGACTCGCACAAGTCGCGCTTGCTCTCCGCCGTGCGTTCGCTCCCCGTGAAAGTTCGCCCTCGCGGCCTTTGACTCGCACAAGTCGCGCTTGCTCTCCGCCGTGCGTTCGCTCCCCGTGAAAGCACGCGTCCCTCGCTCGCCCTTGCGGCCTTTGACTCGCACAATTCGCGCTTGCTGCCAATGCCATTTTTTTAACACGAAAGTGTTTTATGCCGGGGTCCACCAAGACTTCACTGACGTATTTCCGTCACGGAAATACGTCATAGAACATAATACAAAGAAAGAAACCAGAAGAAAAAGTTCCACAAACATGCAAAATTTGGAAATCGAACCCACGACCTCTCGGTCCGCGACGATAGATCGCCGAGCGTTTAACCCATTGCGCCACAAACGCATTTGCAGAGAGCTACACAGACGCGCCTTATATATCTAACACTCCTCCGTGTACCCGCGCTCTTGCTCGAGGCGGTGCCGCCGCCTACGAGCAGAAAAGAGAAGTACTGCATTATGACACTAACGCGCACCGACAGTGAACGCTTCGGTGGTCTCAGCACTACGACGCCTCGATGCCAGCATTCGAAGGGACGCTGGCATCAAGAAGCACTACCAACGCCATAGGTGGCGTTCACCGTACTCAGCACAGCGGAGCGTGGCCTCCGCAATTAGCTCTGAAAATGTTTCTGAAGTTGATCGCGGAGGCTGCAATTACGACGCGCTGTACGCGCTGATTTGACTCGGTGACGATTAAGTTACGTGCTTTGTCTTGCGCGTTGTATTAGTGTGTCAGTTACGTGCTTCGTCTTTCGCGTTGTGCTAGCGTGTGCAGCGTAGTGCAGCTTCCATATGCACGACGGTTGCTCATGGTCATCGACGTTGGTAGTCGTGATGGAGGAGACGTGCCACCAGGCGTCAGCGTGGGTGCATCAACGCCTAAGGGCGCTTTAGCCACAAAACACCAATAGACATTATATATCAATGTGCAATAAACATTACACTACTTCTGTGAAGACACGTTTCACTTTCGTGTTCTATACCGATTCCTATATAAGAGGGATCAACCACATTTTTTTTCTATTGCCGGACGCGACCATCGAAGAGTGAGCCCTTAACAGCTTCGCTGTAAAATTTGACCAGTAGCCGAACTTTGTATTCCTTTCCGTGTACTTTGCCCGTTGTGAATCATATAGCTACTCATACAATTTTTAACCATGGTCGCTTGATTATATTTCTGGTGTATGGTGCTTTGACGTATTTAATAAAGGCACGGTAGCTCTAATGCAGCTTTATTAAGACGCGAAAGAGTATAGAATAAAGAACATGCTTCATGCTTCGGTCTGTTGCTTCATGCTACAACGTTTCTGTCACTAGCTGCTGTATTTAACATAGTAATATTCTTTATATTGCAGATTGCAGCTGTTGCAACGTATTGCTTATACTGCCTTGCAATGAACCCTCTCGCTCAACAAAAAGCCAGTGAAGAGGTTCGCTCAGTTCTGAACAAAGATTCAAACAGTCAAATAAGTATCAAGTATTCCGAACTTCCTTACTTAAAGGCCTGTATCCGTGAATCACTTCGGTAAGATTTATTGTACAAATATTATCGCTCGATTTTTAGCCTAATATACACCTTTTACTCTCTGTCGTAAATAATTCCTCCGCTTTACGTACGACAGCCTGTTTCTTTTTTTTTCGCGACCAGCGAATTTCTCCTAAACAATCCTAAAGGATTCAAGAAATCCTAATGAATTTATTGGTGACAACCGAGGCAGAATTCGATTAGCATTTGACGTGATTCACTACATAATTGATGATAAGCACTATAGGTATGACTGTATAGTAGCTCTGTAGGCACGTTTTCGTATAAATATACAGAAAACTTGGCGTGCTCTTTCTAGGTTACAATTCCACCTGACACCTCAGACACTGGTTAAGAATATTGTGGTAGATTCGGTAAGTTTAGGTGCATGGAGGTAAATGTTGTGATACCATATTGCAACTTTGGTATAGCGGCGTGCAATAAGAATACATATTTGCACATGTAAATAGGCACATCGAAGCACCCCATCAGACATGTAGCGCAAATGTAGCGCAAATGTCAAATTAAAGCAATTCGCAAAAATGATTTAACACTGAAATCAGCGGAGGATAAACCAATTCTTCCGTATTTGCTATTTATTATACTGAATTGATATTTAAAACTGAAATCACTATAAGATATGCATTTTCAGGTATAGAGATATATAGGAGGTGTGAAATAGTAATGCGGCTCCTTAACTGATTTGGCTACCGCAAAAGAGAAACATAAAATTCCTACAGAAACCCTCTTACGGTTACTGTCGACGGTAATGCATTGAGCATGTGGCGACACACCGTACTGCTCACGGCACCTTTATTTACACTCTGTGAATCAATTTACAAACATTCAATGGCGATTTAGCGGCAAATACAATAGGAATGCGTGAGCATTACGTCGCACCTGTTTATGTCCCGGATCCATGAGTAGTTCAACCGCGTGCACCACATTGCAATGTGCTACTTCATAATCTCAGTGGACATGCGTCTTCCCTCTTCGAAGAGCGCAGTGCAACTGACGGTGGTGACGGTGCCAACTGACCACCGTCAGTGGCGCTATAAATATATACAGGGTGTTTCAGCGAACACTTTCAAAAATTCTCAAAGGTTGCCTGCGGCAGATAGCACAATTCTAGTTCATGAGCTGGTCTACTCGAAGAGGCGGACATTACTTGCACAGGAAATTGAAATGCATAATCGAATAATTAACAAAAATCTACTAATTAATTTTTTAACTAATTACCTGAGGGCCCATATTGCAATTTACAAAGTGTAGCCGTGGAGTTCGCAAGGCGGATCCACTTAGAACGAATTCTCGGGATGACACCAGTTTCGAGATATTATTTCCCGAACTTTGCGGAGAAATGCACTGGCGTTCCAATTAGTTTCTTAACAAAACGTCGCTGTATGGATTGAAGCACAAAATTAACTGAAACGCCAATGCATTTCTCCGCAAAGTCCGGGAATTAATATCTCGAAACTGGCGTCATCCTGAGAATTAATTCCAAGTGGATCCGCCTTGTGAACTCCACGGCTACAATTTGTAAATTGCAATATGGGCCATCAAGTAATTAGTTAAAAACTTAATTAGTGGATTTGTGTTAATTATTCGATTTTGCATTTCAATTTTTTTTGTGCAAGTAATGTCCGCCTCTTCGAGTAGACCAGCTCATTGACTACAATTGGGCTATCTGCCACAGGCAACCTTAAATAAATTTTGAAAGCGTTCGCTGAAACACCCTGTATCGACCCTTTTCGCGGAGCAGTTTGTTCTAGAGAAACGAGATGGCGCTTACGGCGGCGCGCCATACGTTGCCTCAGCAACAGCGAGCGAAAACGAAACCATTACCGCTTCTACCTTGCTTCTGTGCGATCAGCTTTCGGAAATGCAACTGAATTTTCGCTAACGCACTGTGCTCCATTCATGCTGGTTTTAATCAAGTGGATTGAAGACACGTGCAGTAGTCGGCTGCAAAAATTGTGACTGGCATATTAAGGAATGTAATGAATATGTGGGGCCAAGTTCGCGGACCGCTGCTGCAACTGTCCGCACGTGTTTCCGGCACTTCAAGATGTACGTCTTTCCTCGAGGATACATAACTTTGCTCATCCGCCAGCGTTATATCGCTAACCTTCCAAGAAAGGGCTTGAGCCCCGGTTGGCAAGAGTGAGTACCGCTCGTTAAACAATGATAAAGGGAGGTAGCGCCGCTCCCTGTCATAGTAGGTTTCGCGCACAGTATCTACACCCATCTACCCCAACCGGCACGGAAACTTACGCCCACTCTTTCGCCAATGTGTCAAGAATAAGTGAATGGGCGCACACTTGAATATATGTGCACTTTATACACACAATAAATGACGGACTACACTGATAACGCACGAATGGTCGAAGCTGGGTGTTTCGTGACGGTCCACGAGAGTAAGCGAGTTACTAGCGATAATACATCTTTGCTACAAGGTATATAATGTGCAGAACAGCTACTTTTCAAGCCTTGTGCGCAGCAAGAACAAATCTAACGAAACTGAGTACAATTGCGAGTGATTAGGCAGAAAATAATCAGATAGTGACCGCACTGACGAACTTTACTGTGTCAGAAATATCAGCTGCTTCAAAATATTTTCCCAATAAAGAACGAAGCTCAAAACACACTAATCCTGATCTATTTCATGAGCGGAAAGTTTGGAATTCATATTTAGCCTTGCTTTTAGAGCAAGCACCGTATGTGCTGCTCGCGCCGTTTGGACGTAGCCTAATCAGCTCCGAAAGCGCTTTTGCATGTTCTCTGAAGCTCTGGGCAAAGCTTCGTGTCGTCCACCCAGTCAGCGTCTACGATATCTCCCGAAACAGAGGTTTGCTAAGCCGCGCCGGTGTCGTACACATCCAATGTAAACACGGAGGCAACGGAGGCCGTTGAGGCAAGCAATGGACGCGTCACCATGTGATCAAACATGGCAACGCCCACGGGATCGCCGCGAACAGGGTCAATATATTGTAACGGAAGATGGAGACAGAGACAGTGCCCGTTCCTGGGGCAGCTGTTCTATCCTCTTCCTCGTCGTCTTCCCTTCCAGCGCCTGCCTTGCGAGCGTCCGCGGGCAAGTTCACTTGTCTTTACACTTGGTCACCCTGCAAGTTTCCGGTGCGCTTGGAACCACCCAACTTGTCCAGGTATTGGAATCGTCATTTGTGAGCCGTCCAGCGCGCAACCAGCTTCTCTGGCGGGCGGCACTGGCTGTTGCGCGCTGGTCGCAGGTCTCGCCGACGATTAGGCCGCCGCTCAGCATTGTCAATTTCAGCCGAAGTTGACGAGATTCCCTTAAAGGGTGCTCTGTTGATTGCTGTGAGTGGTGCGACTGCTACCAGTATTGCCCGCTTCCCCTCAGGTTTTCGAGGACTATGACAGGATGAGTTTGAGAGGCTGTCCACGGATAGGGATGCTCTGAATGACTGGAATGCACAGTCGGAGCCATTCTGAAGCGGGCGCTTCGTTGCGGTGACCACTATGCCTTAGGCGCCACACTGACTCTGAAGGAAGCACCTTGACACCTGCGTGGATGCTACGCTTAACAGTGACAGCGCCGACAGGTGCAGCAGGGGGGTTCTTGGAAATAGGTGAACGTGGTAATGGATGGCTCTGGTCAATGGCTGCTGACGCTTGCTTGAACGCCAAACCATGATCTCTGGTAGCAGGAATCGGAACTGAAGGATTGCCACCGCCACTGCTGCTGGAACCCCGCGGTGTTGGTTCTTGTTGCTACGGAACACTAGAAGGTGCCGAAGTGCTGCTAGTGCTCACCTGTTGCGGTGGTGGCTTCGGGGAACAGGCGTACTGCAGTGAAGGCTGTTTTGTGAAGCCTCCCTTGCGACCTGGGGTAACTGACACTCCCGAAGAGAAGAACGACGACGGTACTAGGTTGAGGGGGCCTGCACGTGGCTGCTGCTGCAGCCCAGGGAGGAGGATTACAGGACGCTGGACCATTTCGTCGAAGCCTTGGTGGGGATCTCGCTGCTTGAGACGTAAGTATAACCCCGTCTCGTAGATGTGCCGCTGGCGGGCCATCTTGTTTGTGGAGGCCGTCCCCTTTGCTGCAGGGGTGGCGTGCGCCGGAGTGGGGCATTTGTAGCGCTGCTCCTCGGCCCTCAGCAGCCGCGGAGCCACGGCAGCTGGGTCCCTTGGCCCAAGGGTCGCATTACTGCACATTGCCCGCATCGTCGCTACATGCCTCTGCTTCCGACGCCGCTGCGGATGCAGCTTCATCCGTTGTCTTGGAGGCCTTGCTGGCGGGTTCGCTATGAATGGCGGAGGATGCCGACGTGCAGCTGCTCGAACCGTAGTCCTGTGACTGATGCGTTGGACGGCTCACCAACGACGACTTCACTCCCTGGACAAGTTGCCTGGGTGCAAGCGCGCCGGAAACTCGCAGCGTGGCCGAGTGTGAAGATGAAGTCAACTTGGCCTCGGGTGCTCGCAAAGGGGCGCTAGCAGAGGAAGAGGCAGTGGGCAAATAATAGAACAGCTGGCCCAGGAACGGTTGCTTTCTCTATGTCTCCTTTATTCCGTTACAATATATATCTTGTAGCCAGGGCGGGGGGCTGATGGGGCTTCAGCCCTCACCCCCCCCCCCCCCCCCCCGAAACTTTTTCGTGCGCGCATGGACCGCCGACCAAACTACCACCGGCACCGGGAATCATTGTGGATTTTGTCTACAATGTCCTTTTCACGCTCGAAAAGACATTTCGGCACTAACATTGCGCAACTTCGTGGCAACACCCTTGCACCTGGAGTCACATAACGCCAGGAGCCCCATCCGAGCACAAACTTTCAAGGCCTTTTCGATAGCGAGCGGGTGCGTTGCGGCATCTCGCAGCCGCCGCGGAATCTACGGAGCGCATGAATTTCAATTCCGAAACTTTATGGGTGTCAAGTTCTCATAAACTTTTGACGCGAAAGGCGCACTGTCATTTCAAAAGGCGTGCTTTAGATTTTCAATTCAGGAACTTTATGAGTTTAATGTTCTTATAAACTTCGGCCAACATGCGTGCACTGGAGCCCTCGTGTCCAAGCTGTTCCAGAAATGGAAGCATGCGCTCGCAAACTTCCACACACACGAAAATAAGAAATATCACCGTGACTGTTAGCTGGCAGCTGATAATTTTCTGCCATGCATTTTCAGGAAGCGCGCCCAGTGTTATCGATCAGCTGGACCAGGGAAGGCAAAGTAAAATAAGAGAAAACAGAAGAAAGTCAATGGCCTTATATTGAGGCAGTTCTCTTTTGCGGGCGACAGGGTCTGGCTCTCCGTGGCCATAGGGACAGTGGTCCTATGGATTTAAGCAAAGCCCGCGCTGAAAATACTGGTATTTTCAGAGCGCTTATCGCATGCGAGCTGATTGTGCAGATACATATCCGCATAACCATTTGGAAAGTTTCCCCAGTAATGCGTGTATTTAAGCCCAGATGGAAAACCAAATTATAGAAATTGCTGGTGAAGTTATCAAAGAAAGCCTAGATACAAAAGTAAACGTGCAGGCTGCTTCTCCATACTTGCTGACGAAACGACGAATGTTGCTGGAATCGAACAGCTTACTGTTTGTGCAAGGTATCTAAACAAGAATGCCAACGACATCGAAGGAGTGTTTTTAGGTTTTAGCACGGGAGTAGATGCCCTGTCTCATGCAACTGCAGGTTCTATGTAAATGTGCACAAACTGCTGCAGATTCTAGTCACCCTTCCAGTGACTGCTAGTGCAAAGAGAATATTTTTAATATGGATTACTAAAAAAAAACTACTTGCGCTCTACAATGTGTGAAGAACGCATGGTTAGGCTGTCGCTTCTATACACCCACAGAGACGTCGGCTTCAACGTGTCCGAAGTCATTGACCGCTTCGCTAAATTCCCCGCCGAGTAAAGTTTGTCCTTTAGATTGCGAAGCAGCAAAAATCATTGCAAGTAAAAAGCTCTGTTCCTTTAGGTTCCTAAACTCGTAATTATGAAAACACTTGACTGTTCATTAGCTTCTAAAGCCACAGAAGTTTTCCCCGTTTATTCTAACAGCATCATTACCAAAATTATCTTTCGAATACGAAAATTTAACCAATTTTGACCGACCTTGCTCATTGAAAGCACGGCCCACGCGGCGTTGCCCAACAAACACAGTTCAACTTGCCCCATCATCTGTGGCTTTTGTTTGGCCTCGTCTTTCCTTTTTAGCTACTTGCGTTTACTTTATTTTTGAACCGAAGTAATACCCTTCTTTTTTTTTTGGGTGCAGAATATTTGTTGCCGCTCTGCAGGCAGGTAAATTACACATTTTCGTACTGATTTCTCAATTATTGCTCTATTATTCTACCCATATGGTGCTGTCGTGACCGCCGCATGGCCCAAGTACATATCACGATTTCTGCGATCATAGTTTTGTTCTTGCCTGGATAGTCTGTCTTTCTATGCGTAAAGTTTAGTATCTGTGACTGCGCAACATGTTTATTTGTCTTGTTTGGCGCATTATATACAGTGACGCTTGTTTAAATACGTAGATTTATTGGAGAGTTATACGTATATTTAAATATATTGTTGCGAGGTTTTGTGTATACAAGCAGTGAACTTTGTTTGCAGCGACACTTTCTTGCCCTTTGTTAAGTTGTATCCTCGCATTTGTATATTCCATTGTATCTACGCATTTCTAATGTATATTTTTCAGAACTCCTGCTTTTCATATGTACTCACTGCTGTGACTATAATCTCGGTGTAATTACAATACACGACCGGTAAAAGCTGCTCCCGCGCAATTTATATTGCAACGAAGGACAGCATCAATGAGGTTTTTCCCTGGCCGTTGCATACGTTCAAAAAATGGAAACAAGGTTCTTGAATAACAAAGATTCATCAAAATATTTGTCCTTAACTTGTTCTTTCCATGGCCTTTACGTTTTCATATGAGCTGCATGCCGTGCTTTGCTGGTGTCGAAGTGATATAGTTCTAAAGTTCGTGTGATTTTTGTTTACTTATTAAATAGACAAAAAAAAAACGCGGAAACATTGATATCAGTTCTTTCTCCCACAATTTTTGGGACATACGCATATATTCTTCTATGAAAAAATACACGTCTTACTTGACAGTGCGTAGCTTTCAATAATTTGCTTGCAGCTTCTAATATACAATAGCATTGGCAATGGCAATGCGGTTATTATTCATGTATTTGATCCCTCGACAAATTCTATAAGGAGGAGGCCGCGCTGCAACGTGAGCCGTCCCCCCCCCCCCCCCCCCCCCCAAACAAAATTTCGGGCTACGCCACTGCTTGTAGCGCCCACCGACGTTGATAAGCGGGGATGCTAAGGTCGGCGTTCTCGGCCGGCGCCTTGGGGACGCCTGCGAATGACGAGGAAAATAACGTTGTGCGGCGCGTGCTAGGGGCGCAAGCACGGCACGCGCTGGTCCGTCCTCAAAGCCTGCTGAGCTGGTCCTCTTGTTCTGACGCTCCGCTGCGACCCCTCGGTTCCCGACAGTGGTGACCCGGACGTGATACGAACTCGAAACCTTCTGATATAAACAACGGGTGTAGTCGCTAAATGGAGGAATTTCGGAGGCGCTTCTCAGATAGTGTCTCCGCGAGCGGCAATATTCGCACCATGTGCGTGTACTGTTCTATGGACAATCGCCCCAATATTGTACACTTTCTGTGGCAGACTTTACTCCTCGATAGAATCCTGGATCAGTACAAATCCAAGACAGGAAGAGAGCGGTGTGGATCAGAGAACATACGGGGATAGCCGATATTCTAGTTGACATTAAGCGGGAGAAATGGACCTGGGCAGGCCATGTAATGCGTAGGATGGATAACCGGTGGACCATTAGAGTTACAGAATGGATACCAAGAGAAGGGAAGCGAAGTCGAGGACCGCAGAAAACTAGGTGGGGTGATGAAGTTAGGGAATGTGCAGGCGCAAGTTGGAATCAGCTAGCGCAACACAGCGGTAATTGGCGATCACAAGGAGAGGGCTTCGTCCTGCAGTGGACATAAATAGGCTGATGATGATGTGGATGATTATCCCCTAGCTCTGTAGCACTTGAGCAGCTTCCCACACTTCACACAAACAACATTGACACTCCTAATGCAAAGGCATTGATATGAGGGGGGACATCCGGCAACAACGTCCTGGCAGCTATGAGGCGTCGCACAACGCTGGCGTAATGAGGAGCGCCGCCGTCTGCGTTGCAAGCGTTGCGCCTCAATGGTGCATGAGATGAGACAGACGGTAGAAATCCTTAGCTCTTCTAGCTTGAAGTGTACTATCCATTGTAAAGCCCCGCCGTAACGTTTACCGCGACCAGGTAAAGCCGCCTCGCGCGTTAATCAAGAGGCTTTATTCTGTGCCATTCCGAACACAGCTGCCAAGTAGGAGCCGGAGTGTTCTTGCGCGCAATGCTCATGTCAGCAATGGCAGCCACAACTCAGCTCTGGCACCACTGCACGGCCGATTCAGCGGTTCGTGTGGACGCGTCCTCTTGGATTCGTCATTTCTGCAACCAAGCGTACTGCGCGTCCACGGACACAGCTATGGCGTCGGCGGTCGCACACGAGGACACAATCTCTTGAACTACACGCAATAAATACCCTGGACTTTAAAACCACTGCTATGCCTCGCTGAGGATCAGCGATGAGACCAGCGGCAGCGGTATATAGTGTACCCGGACTCGGCGGAAGGCGTGAATGCTTTTAGAGACCCGAAAGTCAAACAAACATCGCCTCATCACGTAAATATTTTACCTAAAACGCTGCAGGGCCGCCACAATATCGAGGCGCGGTTGGACTGGGTCCCTGAGCGCGCGGGTGGCGCTGGAGATGGTGCTGCCAGTGCTGCTGCTAGTGCGTTTCTCATACTCCGCTTGCTATATCGGGACCACCTGGTTCCTAACACTCCTGAGCTGCCGGACCACACGCAGATACGCGAACACTTGAAACAAGAGGCGAGTGGATGCTTGCGCTCAACCGTACCGCCAAACAATCACCCCTTGCCTCGCGGTCAAGGCGCGAATCCTCGTACAGATGGCGCGAGCCGGTGCCGCCTACACAACGGACGTAGTCGCAAAATAGAGGCATTTCGGAGGGGCTTCTCAGATAGTCTCTCTACGAGCGGCAAGTTCGCACCATGTGCGGGTACTGTTCTACGGACAGTCGCCCCAATATTGCATACTTGCTGTGGCAGTCTTTACGCCTCGAGAAAATCCTGTATCAGTACAAATCCAAGACAGTTCGGACTCTTAATGCCTGCCTATACCCTGGAGGTGACGAACGCGACGTTTTCATTGCGCTGTGAAACTTTGTCGAAGAGGCATACGTTTGGGGTCATTATTAATATTGATGTTCTGTTCCTTTCCTTTCCTTCACCACAATGAGGCACCAGATGCGCATCCTGCACATCTCTGGAGACTTCCCAGTCCACCAAACGCGGGCGGCAAGTGCGCCATCGATACCGTGATAGCCTTGTGGCGTAACGTGCCTCAAGTGCCCATAAAACTGCTATTGCAATCAAGGTAACACAGCACAACAGAGGAAGTTTTGAATCACGTAACATGCGTGACCTCAAACGCCATGCTTTTCTAGACACGACTGATAGATGTAGTCGTGCATTTGACGCATTCCAGCCCTTTTGTAGGTAGCCATGATTTTTCATGCGACTAAATTGAGTTCAACAACATTTCCTCCTGGCCTGTTACATTATCTCTTCGTAAGCGAACATGTTTTTTTCTAAGCGGAGAAAATATGTCAATTGTTAGACGGAGCCTCTTATAGCCTTGCTAATTGCGAAATATTAGTCTCTTCGTATTTCCGCTCCAGTAAAGGCATTTTAGTATATATCTTATGACGAAACAATGTCCTGGTAGCGTATTTTTAACGTACGCACTGCACAAACGGCAGGACGTAAAAGAAAACTTGTATATAAATTACATTAAAGAGTTCAACAACACTTTTTCAGCCTTTACCCTATTGTCTCCGGAGTTCACCGCAAACTGGACCACGACGTTGTGATGTCCGGATACCTGATACCAAAAAACGTGAGCACATCTTTCTGAGCCTTGAAGAACAAAAGCCTCTCGAATAACACAGTATATAGATAGTCGGGCTATCATCCTTCCCGATAAACCGTCACCTGATTCATGAAAGTAAACAGTTAACACTAATCATAGTTGTAGAGCTCTCGGATGACATGTCACATGCGGTTTATTAATAGTTTCTAATATATATATATATCGCAAAACTGTTCCGTAATAATCGGCAAAGCCTTCCCAGTAACTATTGTCACGTTATAGTGACGGTGACGAACATGCCATTGTCGTTACTGTGCGTTACGAATTAAGCTCTTTATTGAGCGAACTTGTGCCCAGCAAAACCAGGTGACATTTCGGCATAATGATAGCGGTGAAGGAAGTCGGCGATCGTTCAGAATCTGATCTGCGGGTGAAGCGCGTCAGCTTTTATACAGGACTGACTCGTCAAAGGTTGCAGCGTAATCGCCGATGCCCGCATGTTTTCTAGAAAGTACTACGCAATTCGTGTCGCGCATACAATCTGATTAAGGCTCATTTACACTAGACTGACACGACACCGATTTTGGTCCGCCGAATATTGGGGACAGCGTTTTGCTTACTTTAAACGGTTGACCACAGGGTTTTCCGTCAAGTGCTGTCGCCAACAGTCGGCGGACCAAAATCGGTGTCGTGTAGGCCTAGTCTGAATGAGCAGTAACACATGGTCCGGTGATAGAGAAAGACACTTCTCTACTTCAGATTAAGGCACGTCTTGTGCTGCTCGATAGCATTATAACACTACAGCCGCCGCGGTGTTTAGTGGCTATGGTGTTGCCCTGCTGAGCAGAAGGTAGCGGCGGCCGTATTTCGATGGGGGCGAAATCAGGGGCACGTTAAAGATCCCCTGGTGGTCAAAATTCATCCAGAGTTCCCCAGTACGGCGTGCCTCATTACCAAATCGTGGTTTTTGGCAAGTAAAACCTATAATTCATTCATTCACAGATTGGCTCGTGAAAAAAAAGTCGCAGTTTCGCCCGAAAGGCGAAGCATCATTTGTGATAGCAAATTAGTAGAGAGCTATACGGAGTAAGGATAGTACTTTTATAGGCTGTATAACCTTGGACACATTCGCTTACTAACTGAATCACCAGGCATGGTGTCAGCGCGCACAAGCAAACATGAATAGATCCCACTCGACGACCGCAGACAACCGCTGTCAAAACGGCTGGCGTGAGCAAGTTGAGCAGCAGCAGCAGCGAGCGAATGTTCGCGCGGTATAGCGCTACAATGGAAACTGAGCTGCATAAGCACAGCGCATACAAAGCTACGAGCCGTCTGCAGATAGCTATCAAGATACGGTGCCAGGCTACCGCCCACCGCCGCGCAAAGTACAAGTACGCAGTTGCGGGCTGAGTAGAAGCCGCATCCCCTCACTCCCACGCTGCCTTCCCACTTTCCTCCTTTCGCGTGCGAGACTGAGTCGTCAGTTCCCCTTGCGCCGTTGGTACCGCAGCCTCCCTCCCATCTCCCCACGGCCTTTCGCGCGACGGTCACGTTTGCTCTCCGCTGTGCGTTCGCTCTCCGTGTAAGTGCGCATCCCTCGCTCCCTTTCATTCGCACATACAGCATGCGGCGCGCGGCGACGATTTTATCGCCCTTGGACTTTATACGGAACCTCACGGCGACGACGACGGCAGAAATCCGTTTGGAGTGTCCATATAATTGCTATCCAAATAAAAAAAAATCACCGAAGATTACGATACTCCCTAATGCTAAATTTGAGCGCAGCTGAATACGTGTTTTTGTTCCGCGATATCTTGGCTGGCGCAGACAAAACATTATCTTGGCTGGCGCCGCATGTCTCGTGCCGCAAGCTCGGCCGCATGCCGATACCGAGGCCTCCAGATAAAACAACTTGCGGCAGCCGCCAGTGGTGAAAGCGGCGCTGCCGCTTCCACCACTCGACGGACGGACGAAGTCAACCACTTCGCCCGATCTCAAGTTCACAAGAGAATTAAAATAACATCTAAAAGATTTGTTGGCCGTTCACTCAATTTCTTTATTTCTAGAAAATTGTGATTGACAAGAAATGCGATAATCCACATCTACTTTACCTCGTTCCACCAGATCTTAGTTGCTAGGAGCGCGCATGTTCCTTGAAACCGAAACTAGCACTCACCTGCAGCGGGATGATATTACTGCCCGCGCCGGTATGCCGACATCAACATTACGTCATGAAATACCGATATTGTAAGCGATGAAAAACACCACCGGCACAGCCAGCGGTATTGTTACAGCCAATTGAGCTTCCTTCGTGACCGTTCCAGCCGATTGGGATGGTCTTACTGTTTTTATCATACAAGTGTTCTATTCCGGGTTTACCGACTGATTTCCGGCAACGGATGTAACGGATGTGACGTAGGCTCCAGCGCCGCCATCTAGGAGTGGTGAAGCGATGTACTGCATCGTGACACTAACAAGCACTGACAGGGAGTGCTTCCGTGGTCACAGCGCAGCGGAGCGTGCAACGCGCCGTAGCCATAGAACAAAATACCAAATATACCCTCGTGCATAGAGTTTCATACAATAATTATAAAATAAATAACATTATTAAAATTGTCCGATGGCAGGATTTGAACACAGGACCTTAAGCAGAGAAACGTGATATTGAAACCATTACGCCACGGACGCATCCATCGACTAGCGAGATAAAACGCCCTTTATGAATTTATCGCAGGCAAGCCAGTGCATTGAGACGCTTGGCGCGTTTCGATTTGTCCACCTCGACAAGCTGAACCGTTGTAATTATAGCTATTATGCACGTTCGCAGCGTGTTCTGCACTTCGAAAAGTATAGAGTGCTATGAAAATTTACGGCAATGAAGGCATATAAAGCGCAATAAACAAAGCCACAAGAACGACAGACAAGTCCATGTACTTCTGTGGTTTCGTGTGGGCAGTTAGCGTCGGATTAGGCTGTGGCGCCTCGTCGCCTACGCATTGCGGCATCAACATGCAATAGCAGTGCATCGCCTACTGCTTCGCTTGCGATGGCACCACGTAAGACAACTGCTGCACTAAAAGGCGCAGAAAGGCAACGACAATCGCGCTTTGAACCGGCGAGAGACACGCCAGCATGAAGCAGAATGCCTTCGCGCCTTCGCGGCGCACGGTGCGAACTCTGCCACTTGCATTCCTGCAGCTGTGCGCGTCGCAGCTCGACTGGCTGCCACTGCCGCTACGGAGCCGGACCAGAATGCTTGCACCTTCGCCGAAGCACGGCCATTGGAGGAGGAGGAGGAATAAACGTTTATTGTGGAACCAGCGCTTTAAGATGGCCGGGCCTAAGCCTCCCATGTTGGGACGTCGAGGGCTTGCCTCACCGCCGCCTCACGGGCGTGCTGGGTCGCCCAGGTTTGGTCGTCGAGGGCGGAGCTCCGCAGAGCCTCATGCAACCTGGACGAGAGGGTCGTGGTGTTACTTTGTGTGTACTGTGCTGGGCACACCCACAGCATATGCGGAAGCGTAGTCGGGTGAGTGCCACAGCACCGGCAGCTGGGGGTATTGTAAACTTCAGGGAATATAAGGTGGAGGCGGGCGGGTGAAGGGTACGTATTTGTTTGTAGCAGACGCAGGGTGGTAGCCTGCGCCCGGCTGAACTTGGGGTGAGGTGGAGGGAAGGTTCGGCGACTAAGGTAAAATGCCTTAACGAGAGCGTTACAAGCAGTCAGATTATCCCTGGTGTCCAACTCGTCTCCAGTGTCTCCGACGCGGTTGACTAGGCCTCGCGCAATGGAGTGGGTGACCTCGTTGAGGTTGGGGACGTGTGGGTGGACAGTACCCGCGTGGGCCGGGATCCATGTCAGGGAGATCACGCTTTCTTTAGAGTGTGGTGCCTGGCGGAGGATACGAAGAGCTTGACAAGAAATGCGGCCTTTGCTGAAGTTAGTGACGGCTGAGCCAGAGTCACACACGATGGTGTGACAGGTGGGATCTAGAGTGGCCAGGGCGATGGCCACTTCTTCAGCCGTTTCGGCAGTGGGGGCAGTGAATAAAAAAAATTGTCGCAGTTTCACCTGAAAGGCGAAGCATCAATTGCGATAGCAAATTTGTAGAGAGCTAAACGGAGTAATGATAGTAGCTTTATCAGCTGTATAAACTTGGACATGCAGCAGCACCGGCAGCACGCAGAACTGTTGTCGACGCCGTCGGCGTTTTGCCCGCGTTCGCACAAAATGCGTGCGGCGTTGGTGAGTGTTGCCGGAGCCTCTGATATAAATAGGCACTTGATGCAGCAGCTAAACGTCGCCTCCCTTCCCTCCCCCTCCCCCCCCACGGCCTTTCGTGCGTCAGAAGATGGCGCGTTTGCTCTACATATATGGTGATTGTAAAGGAGGAAAGAGACGCCTACTTCTGCAGCCCTTAAGAGAGCACGGCACAGAACGCGCGTTTGTTCTCCGCCGTGCGTTCACTCCCCGTGAAAGCGCGCGTCCCTCGCGCCCTTTCACTCGCACATACAGCGTTCGGCGGCGCGCGGCGACGATTTCATCTCCATTGACGTCATACGGAACCTCACGGCGACGGCGACGCCGACGGCAGAAATCTGCTTTGGAGTGTCCATATAATAATTGCTATCGCAATAAAATGTTTTTTTAGATGCGAAGCAGCTTTTGGCGGGGGCTTTGTCCCTCCCTCCCGCGGCGTCCCACACCCCCACAGCGCATGCGCGTCCCTTCCCCCTCTCTCTCCTCTCCTAGGCTCCCCCTTTCTCTCCTCTAGGAATCCGGAGCGGCGCGCACGACAGGTGGTGCGACAGCTGCATACTCCGGTGGGGGCGCCACGGTAGTTCCGCGGTATGAAATCGACGGAGCGCGCGCGCCTCATTCTCTCTCCTGTGCAGAGCCGCGATGAGCGCTCGGGCCGCTGCCGCGAAACCATCTCCCGCTCAAGCTAACCATCTCTCCGCTGCTTCGCATCCACATATTTTCCCCTTTAGCGGGAGATGGAGTAATTTTTTTATCCAGCGGCCGTCGCCGTAGCCACTCGCCAGTAGGACGGCGCTGGCCAAGAGGACGCAATGCGCTAAGCAAACTTGCAACATGGTCGCCCGCCCGCAAATCGTGCGCCTTTCGCTGCAGTGGACTGTCAGTTCATGAAGCAAACATGCAAGAGCTTCTGCAAAACACGTTTCACTTTCGTGTTCTACTGATTCATATGAAAGAAGGCTCAACCTTAATTTTTTTACGAAATAGTTCTCAACTTCATGCATGAACAAGTCGCATCGTGCCTGTCGCTTCGCCTTTAAAATTTGTACAAGTAACTGCCAGACTGACAACGCTGGCCCGCATTGCGTTTAACCCATAGGAAGGACATGACCGCAAGCCATCACACAGTCGGGGCCGCAGTATGTCCGCGGTGAACAATCTCGGAGGATATCAGACTCACGACCAATTTGCTGCTGGTTGTTTCTGGCGTCATATGCTACCTTCTGATGGCTTTATGCGAACAACCGTCAACTCCCCTACAGACATGGTGCCTCGCCAAAGCTGCCTTTCAAGTTCGGCTCTCGAACAGATGAACAAAACTTTGTAAACCATCACTTGGCCTGCCACCAGTCCTTTACACTCTGGCGGCTAGTTCGAGCAATGTTTTTTGGTTAACTAAAAAACACCGCCCAAGCACTCCGTACAGATGGTTAACCAGCGAAGCTCAAACGTACGGCCCCGGTGTTTAGCAGTGGGTTAATCCCGACGCTGTATTGAAGCGTTTCTCAATTATTGGTTACATATTTGTGCTTCTAGTGAAACGCAAGCGTCAATGGCGGGCGGATACTGCTAACCACGACGCCGAGCTAACTCCAGATATCGAACGCCCGCGACAACGGCGAGCCGAGAAGGCAGCGTTGCGGGCAGAGCAGCGTCAACGTGGCAATGGTGGGAACGCGTTCAGCGGGCCAACGCCAGTATTCGGCGGGAGTTTCTCGAGCGGCACTTTGGCTTCGGCTGCTACGAAACGTCCACGTTGAAATGGCGAAGTGGAACGCAAACGACAACGGCGCGCGGATGCTGCTAACCACGACGCCGAGCTAACTCGAGATATTGAACGCATGCGAAAACGACGAGCCGAGGAGGAGACGTTGCGGGTAGAGCAGCGTCAACGTGGCAATGGCGGGAACGCGGTCGCTAACGACGTGACTAACGGCGCTTCCAATGGCGCGCGCTTAGGTGCGACGTAGAGAACGACGTAAGTGACAGCGCAGCCAATGAAGACGTTTAGCGAAACGTGGGACGAACGATTTTTCGTTTCGCCTAGCCATATACAGCTTTCGCTGTGAAATCTAAATAAGCTGCAAGAACATCAGAACGACCACACACATAGTTCTTGTCTGTCTTTTTTTAGCGATGTTTATGATGGTAGTATAACATACCACTGTGCCCAAATTATCGCAGTCTGGGAGAAAACTGCTTGTGCTCCAAAATTTTCAATTTGCCCGTGCATTGTCATTGGGGTAATTATTTAAGGTGTTCGAACACTTGCACAAGGAAACACAGGCGCCACAATTTCACTACCGCATGCTCATCCATGCCGCAGAATTCAGAAATGCACAGCACATTCACGTCTGTCACCGTGTAAGGCTAGCGTACAGCATCTGGACACTTTACGAGCCTAGAACGTCCGCGGTGTCATCAAAGACGTGCGCCACGTAATCGAGTGATTGCTTTCTAAGATTATTATTGCGATAGCAATAGGTGACCCAAAAAACGAGCAATCGCAGGGGATTGTGGGGCGCGCCGTCTGCTAGCAGCTTCCGGTTGGACGGAGGACGCAGTTGCATCGGCTGCATGCCCGGCGCACGTGTTTTTCTACGCGGTTTCAACTGCCAGTCGTACGAAGCTTTCCGTGCGCTTTGTAAACCAGCAATGTCGTACCAATCATGCAGCTGATTTCTAGGTTTCAGTTCACTCTGGGCGCGACGATGACGAGCCATGAAAGGCAAGGATACGCTTTTATTCATAAACGAACTGTAGTTTTCGTTTCGGCAGCCTTTTTTGTTTCTGCTAGCTCTGTGACATTTGCCGCTGCTTGGACGCACCGTGGCACAGTCACTGACTGCTCTGCCTGCAGGCAGAGCAGTCATCTTTCCCCAATAATTTGTCAAGCGTATAGAAGCATTACTTAGAAAATCGGGTGTTGAGGCTATGGCTATAGCAACCTGGTAAATACTGCCCTGTGATCGTCGCTGCAACCGATATCTTCAGTAACGGCGCAGCTAGCGTAATTAGAAGAAGTGCTGAAAATGTTCGAGAACTGCGCGCTGTCAACGGCATTTCTTGGTCGAAACTCGAGGTTCATTTGAAGTGGTGGTACGTAGTTAGAAGTTTTCGCTTTTTTGTCAACAAGATGTGGAAATGGTCGACTCGCCGAAATATTACGGCTGCACATTATCTCTATCTGTGTTCAAGGAACTAAGGTGGGCTAGTTGGTCACGAGTATTATGTATGTTTCTTGCTGTGTCTTGTTTAAATTTGCGCCGTAAAACCATGTTTCATAATACCTCTATATATGTGCATGCGAGTACCGAAATAGTTATCGTTGCTTGAGTCAATGTTGATGATGATGTGTGGCGTTTAATGGCGCAAGGGCCAGCTATGGCCAAAGAGCGCCATGACATATGGTAATAAAATGTTTATGTATTATGAATGAAGTGATTTAATTGAGTGCTAATGCACATGTTATTTGGCTGTAAAGAGGCCTAAGAACGGGTCGCTGTAAACAGCGTAAAATAGAATGACAATGATTCATGATAAAATAAAAACGAGCATAAAAGTTTCACTACGAAAAGGTGATATAATAAATGACATACAAGGACTACTGCCTCCACAGGGCTCTTGAAGTAGAGAGCTGAGAGGCGTGTGGTATAAGAAGTTATGTCACTGCGGCTACAGCCTCGAAGACGAGGCTGTGCTACGCATGACCTGGCCAAATTACTTCTAAGACGTTAATTTCATCTAAAAAGCTAAAAACTGTGTTTATGTTAAAAAGTGGTACGTTGCTCAGAAAAAATGCTGGGTGAAATGGGATATGCTGGCGATATGCAGAATAAAAGTACTTTTTACGCTCCCTTTCTATTTCCTTGCACTGGATGAGGACATGGAGCACTGTAAGGGTGTCGCCACACCTTCGACATGACGGAGTATCACTTCCCGTCAGTAGGTAAGAGTGGGTGCCGAAGGTATGACCTATTCTTAATCGGCAGAGGAGCACTTCTTTGTATCGTGATGTTTTCGCTGATATCCAGTGCCCTAATTTTGGTTTGATAAAATGCAGTTTATTGGATACCTGGGTATCCCACTGTTTCTGCCAGTGCTTCTTCAGCTTATGACGTAAATATGGTTTAAGGTCTGTGGCTGGAATTGGTATGTTTCTGTCGGCGTTGCTAAAAACTACTGAGGTAGCGTTCTCGTCAGCATCTTCGTTGCCTTTTATGCCACTATGGCCAGGCACCCAGCATAGGACGATGACTTGTTTAACCGTATAAGCTGAGCACAGCAATGCATATAGTTCGTTAAAAACAGTGTTCTTGTTTTTTCGTACGCTCATTAGAGCTCGGACTACACTCAATGAGTCCGTGAACACAATAGCTTTTGCGAGGTTCATTTGTTTTATGTGTTTAACTGCAGAGAGTATCGCGTACGCTTCTGCCGTAAAAATACTTGTATGTGGATTTAATGTACCAGATATTAAAAACGATGGTCCTAGAGCTGCATAGGCAACACCAGCAGGAGGCTTCGAAGCGTCTGTATAGAATTCAGCACAAGAATACTTATCCTGAAGTTCACGAAAATGTGAATGTATACGTGTATCAGGTGCTCGTTTCGATATTTCAGCAAAAGAAATGTCACACTGTATATTCTGCCACTCCCAAGGTGGTGGGAGCCGAGTAGGAGCCATTAGAACATTCTTCAGAAGAGGGGCGTCTAATTCTTCTGACAGTGCTTCCAACCGAAGTGACAGAGGAGGCCTAGTGGCCGGGCGGTTACGGAACAGCCTGGCCGCGGACATGTCGCGAATGGTAGAATGGCATGGATGCTGACTATCTGATTTAACCTTCAGGGCGTAGGCAAAGCTTAAGTATGTCCTTTGGAAATGTAGTGACCACTCGTTTGATTCAACGTACAGACTTTCTACAGGACTAGTCCTGAAGGCACCTGTAGCAACACGGATACCTAAGTGGTGAAGGGAATCTAGCATCTTCAAAGCACTAGGTGCAGCGGAGTTGTATACTATAGCCCCATAGTCGAGGCGTGACCGAATGAGACTTTTGTAGAGGTTTAAAAGGCATCCCCTGTCACTTCCCCAAGATGTCCGCGACAATAGCTTCAGTAGATTCATTGTCTTCAGACACTTCGCTTTCAAATATTTTAAATGGGGGATAAATGTTAATTTAGTGTCTAAAATGAGGCCTAAAAATTTGTGTTCATGGCTCACAGATAGCCGTTGTCCATTAAGATGAATGCAGGGGTCAGGTAGTATACCTCTCTTGTTCGAGAAAAGAACACAAGTGCTTTTTTGAGGTTTCAGTTTAAATCCATTCTCGTCAGTCCATTTACTTACTTTGTTTAACCCAAGTTGTACATGTCGCTCACAGATAGAAATGTTACATGATCTAAAACCTATTTGTACATCATCCACATACACCGAATAAAACATCGTACTAGGTAAGACAGTATTGAGCGAATTCATTTTCACAACGAATAGAGTACAGCTCAGTACACCACCTTGTGGTACGCCCGTTTCTTGAGTAAATGGACGAGATAGGATATTACCAACCCTAACACGGAACGTGCGATTAGATAGATAGCTTTGAATCACTCTCAAAAGGTTGCCTCGGACTCCCATTGCAGCCAGATCACGGAGAATTCCAAAACGCCAAGTTGTATCGTATGCCTTCTCCATATCTAAAAATACCGATAATAAAAACTGTTTGTGCACGAAGGCATCCCGTATATTCGCCTCGATGCGAACAAGGTGATCAGTTGTGGATCTACCCTCCCTAAAACCACACTGCAAGGGGTCTATTATTTTGTTGATTTCAAGATAATGGATCAGGCGTCGATTTACCATTTTCTCAAAGAGTTTACATAAGCAGCTTGTCAGGGCTATAGGCCTATAGCTGCTGGCCGAACACGGGTCCTTGCCTTCTTTAAGAATAGGTATTATGATTGCTTCTTTCCAGGCGGACGGAATATAGCTGGCAGAGAAAATGGCGTTGAAAAGCGATAGGAGTGTTTTGTGTGCTTCGGGGTGTAAGTGTTTTATCATCTCGTAAACTATTCGATCGTTTCCAGGGGCCGATTTATTACAACAATTTAGTGCAGCCTGAAATTCTGCCATGTTAAATGGACGGTTGTAAGGTTCATTTCTGTCTCCTTTCCGATCCAGAGGCAGTCGCTCTGCTTGTCGCTTGTGTCTCAGGAATGTATCTGAATAGTGGGATGAACTGCAAATGTACTCAAAATGTTCCCCTAGAGAATCAGCTTGGGCCTCAAGAGTGTCTCCTTCTGTATTCACTAATGGTAGAGGATGAGTTTCACGGCCTTTTATCTTGTTTACCCTGTTCCAAGCTTTTCTTCCGTCTGTATAAGAATTTATGCTAGATATGTATCTTTGCCAGCTTTCCCTTTTGGCACGGCGGCGTGTTCTTCTTCCTTCAGACTTTATTTCTTGAAGCTGATAAGATTCTCTGTAGTCGGAGAGTCGCGGAGGTGATTCCAAGCCTTATTTTGTTTCTTTCGCGCTTCCCTACATTCATCGTTCCACCAGGGAACACGTCGTTTGGAAGGTGAACCATTTGTTTCGGGGATACATATTGACGCCGTATCAACAACAAATGCCGTCAGAAATGCCACTGCATCATCTATAGGAAGCGTAGAGATGTCTTCCCAGTTTATGCGCGTGAGTTCCTCATACCGCTTCCAGTCGGCTGACTCGACTTTCCAGTGGGGGACGCGTGGAGAGCACTCATCAGCTTTTGTTAATTTTAGGACGATAGGAAAATGGTCACTTCCATATGGATTTTTAATCACGTTCCACTCTAGGTATGGCACGAGTGTACTAGATGCGATGCTTAAATCGATAGATGAATATGTTTTGTTTGCCACGCTGTAAAATGTAGGCTCTTTCTTATTTAGTAGGCATGCATCTGTAGAGAGGAGGAAGTTTTCTACTAAGCGCCCTCTAGCATCACAGCGACAATCTCCCCAAAGGGTGTTGTGTGCATTAAAATCTCCAGCGACAACATAAGGTTCGGGCAGTTCATAGATGAAGCTGTGAAATTCTGCTTTTGATAGGTGGTAGTTCGGGGGGATGTATAGTGAAGCAATTGTTACCATCTTGTTACAGAGTACTGCACGTACAGCAACTGCCTCCAGAGGCGTTTTAAGCTGTATTTGCCGGCAAGCAACACCTTTATTTACTGCTATGGCCACACCGCCCGACGAGGCAAGGGCGTCGTTGCGGTCTTTTCGGTAAATGGCATACTGCCGGAGAAAGTTCGTATGAGAAGAATTAAGATGGGTTTCTTGGACACACAGCACCCTTGGATTAAACTTATGAAGGAGTTCCTTAATGTCATCAAGATTGTGGAGTAAACCTCTAACATTCCACTGCAGTATCTGTGTATCCATTTTATATGTGTTTTGTGCTGTGTGTCTGAGAAGTAAATTAAGCTAGCTCACGAGGCCTTTCCACGCCCCGTGATGGGGGTTTTCCCTTTCTTCCCGGCGCGCTCGAGGGAGCTGCGCCGTTCTTTGGGCGTCTGAGACGCCGGTGTTTTCCTTGTATCCATCACCTCATCTGAGGCGGTGGATAGTGCCCGCTCAGCGGGCACGTTTGCGGGGGTTTCGGGCCTATCTGCACGGGCAGTGGCCCTGTGTCCGGCAGGCCCGCGGGTCTGCTGGCCCTCCTTGGCAGGGGGCGGAACAGCGCTGGCTGCTCCAGCCGGGGGGGCTGATGGCGTGGCTGCCGTCACACTCCGTGTGACTTGAGCGGCCGCCGAATGACGTGGCGCTGCCCCCCGGCGCGCCACATCGGTGTAGGACGGACTAGACTGGTTATGCATAGAGAAACGCTTGCGTGCTTCTTGGAACGACAGATTAAATTTGATTTTGAGTTCAATGATTTGCTTCTCTTTTTTCCAAGACGGACATGAACGGGAGTACGCGGGGTGATCTCCGTCACAGTTAGCACAGCGGGTGGTGAAAGTGCAGGAGTCAGATAGGTGCTCATTAGATGCACATTTTGCACAAGTGGTGCGCCCTCGGCAGGTTTGCGAACCATGCTCGAACCGCTGACACTTGAAGCATCGGCGCGGATTCGGGATGTATGGCCGTACACGGAGTTTGCAGTATCCAGTTTCTATTGAGTCTGGTAGGTTACTTGTTCCAAAGGTAATGATTATGTGTTCGGTCGGAATTTGCTTGTCATCGCGCCTGATGGTTATTCTTTGTACTTTTACTACATTCTGATCTTGCCACCCCTCGAGTAGCTCGCTCTCACTAAGGTCAATTAGGTCATCTTCAGAGATGACACCGCGGACAGTGTTCAATGATCTGTGTGGGCCCAGTGATACGGGAATGTCTCCAAAAGCAATGAGTTTTGTTAATTTGCTGTACTGGGTCTTGTCTCGAACTTCAAGAAGAAGGCGCTTCCCATCTTAGTTACTTTGTAGCCTGGGCCGAGCGATTCTGTCAAAGATTTTGACACAACAAAAGGAGATATTGTGCGGACTGTCTTGGTTTCATGCTGACTGTGGATTACGTGGTACTTTGGGAATGTTTCTTTCGGCTGCATGAAAAAATTGAAGCTTTCATCGGTGCGCCCCCTCTTGAGGGAGCGATCAGGTAGTGGGGGGAAATTGGATTCCATTAAGAGATTCCTATATTCGGCAGGGATGGCCGCCACCCACCATGGAGCCCAACTAGGGGACGACACAGGACAAACTATTCAGTTCTGTGCACGCCAACGGTGCATCCCCACTATAACCAAATACCTATACCCAAGGCTGGATATAATGCACAAGGTTAACCCTTGCTGCCCATGAAGTCGGAAGTAAAAGGAAAATAAAGAGAGGACAGGAAAGATTGAAAGTGAAAGAGAAAGACGAAGATTGGGAGAGAAGGACAGGAAAGGGCAACTACCGATTCCCCCCGGGTGGGTCAGTCCGGGGGTGCCGTCTACGTGAAGCCGAGGCCAAAGAGGTGTGTTGCCTCCGCCAGGGGGCCATAAAGGTCCAAACACCCGGCTTCGGCTCAACCTCCAGGATCCCCTTTTCCCCGGACACGGCTAAGCCGCGCACGGTTAGACGCGGGAGGGTCCGACCCTCATGTGCTCGGGTACGTGGTGGCGCAACTCACCAAACGCCTGCTTGCGCAGACGCCCCTGCGGGCCTTGAGTCAATGTTAGAGAAAGAAATATCTTGGGGAATCATTCCGTGTCGGCCCTTACACAGCTCATCGCCACCTGATAAGTGCCACTGTACGTTTCATTTTCATTTTGTTCACTGATGGTTCAGTCTTGGAAGTGGCAGCCATGCCTCTGATGCTTGTGCACAGCTGACTCAGCAAGGGACGCTGCAAGGCAGTAGTTACATCAGTTTACCTTTCACGCTTGAATTTGAGCAGCCAACGGCTGAACAGCCGATCATGGTTTTGCTAGCCACCTGCAGCCGGGTAATCTTCGAGTGTGACAAAGCCGAACTGCAAGCGCATCAATAGGCTTCAATGGCGAGGCGGTGGCTGCGCTTCCTCGAACCGTAAACAGCGAGCAGACGGCGCATCCCAGAATCCCTCGCTCTTTTACGGGTCACCTAGTATATGGACATTCCATACGAATTTCCGCCGTCGTCGTCGGAATCACTGTGCTGTTCTGTATGCGCATCTTCTCTTCTGCTCCAGCTGCAGGGTTGAGCGTGCCGTGCGCGCCCTATCTCGGAGGCAATCTGCGCTGCCGTCGAAGGCTAGTCGGCCGAATATAGCTAATGGATTCATGTGCGCTTTGTTCTCACGCACCCAGTTCGCGTTTAAGCCAGGGGCAGTACGAAGGGGAATTCGCTCGCCGCTGCTGCCGCTCTTCATCACACCAGCGCTCTCACAGCGACTGTCGACGGTCATCGAGTGAGCTTTGTTCGTGTTTGCCTTTGCGCGCGTGACAACGTGCTTGTTAATTTAGCTAGTAAGGGAATGTTTACAACAGTTTATGCCGCCGTTAAAACGACTAAGCTGTCTTCGTATAGCAGTCTAATTGTTTGCTATAACAATCATTGATTCGCATGTCGGGCGAAACACATTTTTTATGGCTTCATCTTGGGTGGAATTTTCTCTTATGCGATATTGCCTTTAACGGCTGCTATCCGTGCTGACGTTGAGTTCCGTCCTCTTCCTCGCAGGCCATTTGATAAGCGACGCATTCCCAAACTTATCGCCGTAGCCTACATCACTCTGCGGTCGTCTGCAGCCGTCATTTGAAAGTGCGATTCGCTGTGCGACGGCATTGCGGCTTTTATGCTGTCTACCCACTTTCCGTGCCGCCGAACTATTCCTCGGCCATTCGTTGTGCTTCAATGTCTGCTTATAACCTTACGTAACATCTACCCTTTTTTGTACGCATCCAGTGCCCATGTCACACTGCGCCGTTACACACAATTTTTGAGGCTCATGGAGCACCTCCGCTGGCTTGCATCGCCGCTATAATTAATCTCTGTGTCTTCCTTTTTTTGACGCATCCCTTTGCCACGACCATCGGCCACAACCCCACTACTGTGCAACGCGACCAGCTCCCCCGTGTTTTTCCTGAGTGTAGTACCTCAGTTGCTTGTCCGGGCACTCACTTCACTAGGCCGAATGAGCGTTGTCGTGCTATAAAACAACACTCACTCCGATGTTCCTCAGAGGCAGCGACCTTTCCATTATTCCGCCACAGACCAATGGCTTCGCCCCTTTTACTCCCAGTTTCTCTCACTTTGACCCTGCTTACCCTGTTGTTCACGCGGACACTAGCGGCGTTGGTATTGGTGCTGTGCTAGTGCAACGCAAACCTGGTTGTGACAGATGCTTTGTTGCCTACGTCAGCTTTAGCAAAGGCTGAAGTGAAAAATCCCGACTGAAACATTTGGCGGATTCTACACTAAGGGGGGAATTGGTGTCAGCGCGTATTCTTTGATGTGTGTGCACATGTCCAAGTAAATCATATGCAATCATAACGCTGATTATAGAAACGCTATAACACCATAACAGAAAAGGAATGCAAGTTTAAGCAAATAACGCTATTACTCTAAACGCTGGCAAATTGCTCCCAATGTTGTTCTTCACTTCTCTGTAGATACACGCTCAATGCATGCTCTGCTGTCTTTGTTCACTCTACCTATTTCTTAGCATGACTACTTGAGCTGCTGACGCATTCTTCACTTCGAAGTATCCAACATCTTTAATTTTATCTTCCTGGCATCTTAACTTATTCCCTGTTGTTTGGATTGTTCATACACGCGTATACTTAATGGCCATGCATTTTCCGGACCATTGGCCAAGAGTGCACAAATACCCCAAGTTGCTCACATACCGCTACGCACTCGCTTCCTTACAGACAGTCTTGCGGACCGAAATGTTTGTTAGTGGGAGACTGGAAGAGAACTTCACAAGAGCTTCTGAATTCATCCCAGACCGCTGGCTTCGTGCCAACGGTGACCGGGCCGGTGAACTTCTGGAAGAGTGGACGCATCACCCTTTCGCTTCCCTACCATTCAGCACTGGTGTACGGATGTGCATCGGACGAAGAATAGCCGAGATGGAGCTCTCTGTACTTATTGCAAAGGTAGGTAAAGTGATATTCGGATTCACCGCGCTTATCAAGGCCGTAAAAAACTAGTAACATATTGTTTGATCCGCACATGTTTCCAAACTACTTTTACTTTTATCAATAATCTTAGGGTCATGTATAAGGAGGAACGTTTGAATATAATTCGTTCGTAATCTCCGGTATAGCTGCCTAGCTCAGTTTCAAAATGTAGTGCGGGATTTGTCGGCAGCATGTACGATATGTAACTTTCATTGATGAGGTGGGTCCTGAACAGGCTTTTGAACGTGCCAATGTCCATAGCGAATTCGTTGTGGATTGGACGCAACACAAAAGAGGAGAACTGGAAAGACATTCGCTTTCCGGGGTTTGTTGGACTATTATGGGTATTGTACACACTGGGGAGAAGACAACGGTTGTGACTTGAATTATCATACTGAACGCCTCCAAAAGCGACAAGGGCACAACATTACTTCAGCACAACAAGCAAGATCATTTTTTGCAATTTTTTTGCATTTTAGGATGTTTCCAGATAGCAGAACGATTCCTCGATAGACTGAAGTGCAATAGACTGTCGCCTAAGTCAAGGGATCCAATAATTCACGACAAGATACAATAAGTGAAAGAGCATTACAACCAAAGGACTGATGTATAAAGATACATATATTGGATTTCCATGACACAATGTATTGCTTCGAGCTTTCTTGTTTATAATATGGCGTAATGGTTACTTACCGGTGCATTCCAAACCAGTTATCTTTAACTTATACTGACGCTCCCTCCTCTTAAATAATAGCTCCTCATTTTACCTAGCCTACTGAAAGTGTTTTCATAACGCTTCTGTTCTTCCAGAAAAGTACATTAATATATCCAGTGCATTAGCCAGTGCATCATGTGCAAACATCACTGTTTTCGGGCTCGCGGGGCATCTCCTCTATATGAAAAGCCTGCAAACGCATATCGACGATCTCCTCAATTACCGTTATTTTTCTTTTGTTCGAGAAACGTAATTTCCTTCTATCTAGTAGCAGAGTCGTCTCTTCAGCCGTTATAAAGGCTTCAGTGGTGACTTCGGAAGTTTGACTTAATAAAATGTACGGTTCCTGTAAAACTAACGCATTTACATTGAGCCTAGTGGTAACCAGCCAAATGTTCACACATTATCCCTCATGTGTAAACATTAGCTTCCCCATGTTCATAATGACCGAAGTTTACTGTATTCATAAATGCATCGTGGAGTATATTCGGCACAAAAAAAATGGCAGCCGATCTGCAAAGTCAATGCTGATGATGGAGCAAAGCTCCTTGGACGATTACGGCTGCGGCTCGAGCTTTCGCTTCGGGGTCTTGCTGCCGTTGCCGGCGTGCTGCTGCTTTTCGGGGTCGTAGCTTGGGGCTAGTTTCGCGGCGTTACCGTTGGGCTGCCGCGTCTCGTTCTCAAAGTGTAGGATCAGGGTCACGACGTTTGCGCTTACGTTAGCGCTCCTCCATACTGCAGTGCTAAGTGTAGCGACAGCGGCAGTGCGGCACGGCGCCGGCGCAACACCTGCGCGCGGTCGGTATGCGCGCTGCGTGCGCTCTGCGAACGGTTCTGCGCATGACGTCGTGCGCTTGCTCAGAGAGGTGTTTCAGAGCGGCGCCGGCGCAGCGCAACGCCTGTGCGTGGTCGGTATGCGCGCTGCGTGCGCGACGGGGAGCTACGACGGCGACAACGGACATTTATTTAATGGGTGTTGCCATTGGGTGTCGTCGCCATGAGGTTCGGTATAAAGCCCAAGCACGGTAACATCGTCGCCGCACGCTCTATGTGGGAGAGATGCTTGCGAGGCTCAGCCGAAGATCGCGGCTAAACCTCGAGGGAGATAGGCGGGGGGCGGAAGCGCGCTTCATTTCGAGGCACGGGGGGGGGGGGGGGCAGGTAGGCGAGAAAGGGGGGGGGGGAGGCGTTTGACACCGACGCGGCCGCGCGGGCGCCGCCTCTTGAATGCGAATTGCGTCGTGGAAAAAGTGTGCGCCCGCGCGGGCCCCATCTTCAAAGCCATCTGCGACATGTACAAAGTGCAAATAGGGCCGGTAGCTTCATGCGCGTTGTGCTTTCGACGTTTAGTTCGCGTTGAAGCAAGACACGGCACGAAGGTCAATGTACTCGCTGCTGTAGCCGCGCCTTCTCACTCCAGCAATTTGATAGCGAGATTCCGTGGTTATCAAGTGAGATGTGTTCATGTTTACTTGAGCACGCATTACACGGTGCATGTTTTAACAGCGAAGCGCATGCAACGCGCAGTGACGGCCGTAAGTCCGAGAGCGAGAGAGAGACATTCACGGAGCGGGTCTGCTGGAACGCGTTGTCGGCATTGCAACGCGATGGAACGCGGTGTCAGCATTTCGGCCAGCTTCGCTGTGTCTTGAGTTTTGCGCGGCTTAGTGCAAGCTTTCGCCATTTTCTTTAATAAGGGAATGTTTACATGTTTATACTGCTGATAAAATTATTACTCGTAGTTCGTATAGCTGTCTACTGATATCCTATCGCAATCGGTGCTTCGCCTTTCGGGCGCAACTGCGACTTTCATTGCGATAGCAATATTTGGACACTCCAGGCGCATTTCTGCCGTTACCGTCGTCGTCGCCGTGAGCTTACGTATAAAGTCCACGGGCGATAAAGCCGTCGCCGCGCGCCGTACACTGTATGTGCGAGTGAAAGCATGCGACGGTGAGGCTGCAATAGCGGCTGCGCACGCAGGGGCTGGAAGCGGGAAGTGCGCAGTCGTCCAGTCACGCACAACCCTCCGGAGTGAGGGTAGGGAGATGGCGGGGCTGCGCTTTACTGCGGCCGCGCGCACCCGCCAGGCCGAAAGGCTTTGGGCAGGGTGGGAAGGTGGAGGAGCCGCACTTTACTGCGGCCGCGCACTCCCGCCGGGCCGGGAGGCTCCGGACGGAGGGGGGGGGGGGGGGGGGCGTTCTGCACTGCGAACGCCCACCCGCGCGGCTGTATCTTGGAAGCCATCTGTGGCGGGAGCCTCATCCACCCTCTCTGTGTTTTCGCGGCTAAGATCGCGTTGATGCGAGCGCCGGCACAAAGCTCAATTCGCTCGCTGCTGCTGGCGCACTGGCTCACTCCAGCGCTGACAGCGAGTTTCCGCGGTCATCGAGTGAGATGCGTTCATGTTTGCTTGTGTGCACGTGACACCATGCTTGTGAATTTAGTTAGTGTGCCTATGTTTCCAACTTTATAATGCCGATAAATCTACTATCCTTACTTTGTATAGCCTGTGCACAAACTTGCTATCGCAATTGATGCTTCGCCTTTCGGACGAAACTCCGAATTTTTATATCTCAACCAATGTAAAAAGCACTACGCATTCACTAAAAACTATACATCAGATTTCGTTTTTCATTTTAGAGTCTCATGAATAATGTTTGCTAAAGATATTAATTTGCAGTCACTAAAAATGACCTGTGTGATCAGTAGCTAAACAATCTAGTGATTTACCTACAAACTCTGGTCGTTGCCTTCTGCAGGTGCTGGAAAGATTCAGAGTGGAGAATCACCATGGGGACATTGGCTTCCTTTCACAGCTTACAAGTCGCCCAAAAAAACCGGCCAGATTCCGCTTCATTGAACTCTAGTAGGAAATGCATACGCAAAGGCGACATTTTTGAGTAATTAATATTAGCTGTAATAAATGGGGTTCCTAATACATACAAATGAACTTATATAACTGCATATGGTATTTTAGCTCAAGGACTAATATAATTTGTTTTGTGTTTCTATTAGGCTTTATGAGCATCAAGCGCCAGTGAAACCACTTTCTGGAGCTCCAGATGCAGTGTGCTTTTTGCTCTTTCTAATGATTAGGGCGAAAACCAGATGTCCTACTTTGTGTCATTGCAACGTAATGAATAAAGTTTTAAAGGTCCTACATTTAAACGTTATTTCAGCCCTAATATTTATTGGGTATAAGACGTTGCCATGAGTTGCTTTCGGTTCAAGTAGTAGCGCGCCCGTAAAGATAAACTAAAAGACATATTTAACATATTGTTAGAAAGCTTGTAATCCTTTCACGCCGGTTGTGGTATCTTTCTTGCACTGTAAACAAATATTAAAAATGGTTTTTGTTCCATTTATAATTTCCCTTCGAAAGCTGTGTTAGGAATCCATTTTTAAATGCGAAGCATTTCTTGGCGAACATTTGCTACTTTGACAGTATCTATCTAGCCGCCTACGTCTTTGAGCTGTAATCTTCGTTTCGTTGACTTTGTATGTACCAAAATTGGCATACTATGACAAGAGTACATGACGAACATAAATTATATATCATGACATGAATAAAATGACATGCGTGTCATGTAGAGCATGAAACAGCCGTCTACGTCTTGGTGCTCTCATGGTCGTTTCGTTAACTTGGTAGGTACCAAAATTGGCGTAGTATGACAGGAGTGTGTGACGAACATAAGTGATAGGTCAGTAAGGTCTTCATGAGGGCTAGTTGGTTCATGATTTAGAACTGAGGTTTCAACAGCGCGAATAAAACAAGGACATGAAGAAACAAATACCACAAACAAGCGCTGTTAGCGTGCTGACTACGTTGGTACTGGTGATCCCAGCGCACGGTTTCGGTAAAAGGAGCCTGGTGCGTTGCCACAGGAACTCTGTAGATTGCCCGGCGAGTCTTTTGTAATCACGCAGCGTTTGGTCCTTTTTGCAAGGGTTTTTTCCTTGTTCAACAAGTACTTTCAGCCGGTCATTGTATAGTCGTGTTTGCCGCCATTTTTCAGACTTGAGAAACTTGCACATCCTTTTCGCGTGTCCCCAAGAAGGTTTAACGAGACCAAGAAGGGCTATAACTTCAGGAGGCGCGATGCGTCTTCTCAAGAAGTAGCCTAAGGAACGCGACTAGCAAGTGGTTATGGCAATGAGGTTGATGCATGCGTATGCTGGGTCTTGCAAGGCTGGTGATGAGAGAAAGGAGCCCGTTGTAGAAGAAATTTGCATCAGTAAGGTATTGATGAGGGCTAGTTGGTTCATGATTGATGAGGGCTAGTTGGCTAGTTCGTACATGCTAGTTGGTTCAGCGCTTGTTTGTGGTACTTGTTTCTTCGTGTCCTTGTTTTATTCGCGCTATTCAAACCTCAGTTCTAAATAAGTGATAGGTCATGACCATGACCCAGCGGAAAATATTAACACTCAAAAACCACTGAAATGGGTTCGGACGTGGGTACTAAGTGAAGGAAACACTAAAGGATGCTGGTAGAAGTCAGTCATGAGCATGACTCAGCAAAATGACAATGACTCAGGGGAAAAAATTTATACTTAAAAACCACTGGAATGGGTTCGGACGTAGGTAGTAAGTGAAGAAAACAATAAAGGATGTTGGTCGAGGTCATGAGAATGACTCAGTAAAAATGACAATGACTCAGCAAAAAAATATTAACACTTAAAAATCACTGAACTGGAATGGGTTCGGACGTGGGCACTAAGTGAAGGAAACACTAAATGATGATGCTAGAAATCATATTCATGAGCATGACTCAGCAAAAATGACAATGACTCAGCGAAAAAATATTCAAACTAAAAAGTCACTGAAATGGGTTCTGGCGTGGGCACTAAGTGAAGGAAACACTGAATGATGATAGTAGAAATTATAGTCATGAGCATGACTGAGCAAAAATGACAATGACTCAGCGAAAAAAGATTAACACTCAAAAGCCACTGAAATGGGTTCTGACGTGGGTACTAAGGAAACACCCAAGGATGATAATAGAAATCATAGTCATGATAATGACTGAGCAAAAATGACAATGACTTAGTGAAAAAAATTAACACTCAAAAACCAATCGAATGGGTTCGGATGTGGTACTAAGTGAAGGAAAGGGCTAAAGGTTAATGCTCGAAGTCATAGTCATGAGCATGATTATGGCTTTCGCACAATTTTTTGTTTCCTCATAACATTAATCATGGAGTTGCAGGGAAGCATAACAGTAGCTGTACGCCCATGTAAACTAACTTTAGCGGATTTCTGTGGTTTTAATTTGCAGAAGAAGGGTACGTTGCGTTTTTGCAACAACACGCAAACAAACAAGAAGTTGAAGGTGAAAGATACACTCAGTGTGATTCATACTCAGATGTTTA
Organism: Dermacentor silvarum; assembly: GCF_013339745.2. NCBI lineage: Eukaryota > Metazoa > Arthropoda > Arachnida > Ixodida > Ixodidae > Dermacentor > Dermacentor silvarum. Next base: position 25,724,995 of record NC_051162.1, on the reverse strand, counting down.
TTTGCGCGTGACAATCATTGGTACACTCATGTTTTAGTGTGGAACAAAAAGAAGCAATTGTTCTTGCTTGTGCAGCAAAGGTGGTTCCCACACTTCGAGCAGTACGTCATGCAGATTCCCGTGCAGCCAGGAAACTTGCAGCGCTGCCGCTTCTGGCTCCAAAAAACCGAGTGACCAACCTGAAAAACAAAATGAAATAATGAGCACTGAGACAAAACTCGATAACTCAAAAGTATTACCTCATCTAGCCTGACATCCTGAGTAGGAGTAAGTGCTGACGGTCCCCTTTTTTTCTTCATTTCGATGCCCTGTTCCACAGACCCATTGCTAGGTCTTCCTCGCTTTTTGAGCTGCTTCTTGCCAGCCTTGCATAGTGACGTAGCGAGGTCCATCTTGAATTCTGCCAAGGGAAGGAGCTTTCCTGTGTGCTCATCAGGGTCGGTCACGGCATTCCTCTTGTACAGCAACCAAGCATTGACGGCTGTCAAGTCAAGAACATGGAGAAAAACACGAAAGTAATATCGCTTTGACCTCAGGCAGGCACGATACAGGGAGATGAGGGAGTCCAATAGATCGACGCCTCCCATGTGCTTGTTGTAGACTGTGATGACCGAAGGGCATGGTATTTCACTCCGCTCCTTTTTTTGTCGATCATATCTTGATGCATTTCCAACAGGCTGTGTTCCAACAAAGGAGGAAAGCAAGGTCACAGCTCTGTTATCTTGCCACCTTGTACATGACAGTTCAATGCCATCTACAACCGCAACTCTCTCCTCAAAATGTCCTCTTCCTTTTTTCTTCATTTCCTGCTCAGAAGGCATGTTCACTCCGGGGACCCGGTTGATCCGCACCGTACCAATGCAGTGTACAGCATCTCGTGCTAAGTACACTTGCAAACTTGGGCAGTTGAAATAGTTGTCGAAGTACACTTTGTGGTGTACTCCTCTCGGAATCATCCTACACAACCGAACAACAATATTTCCACTTGCTCCACAGTCAGGCTCTCCTGGAAGTCTTGCCGCTGAGTTCTGTTTTACAGTATACACCTCTAACTTGTAGGAGAAGCCGCTTACACCTGAGAGTACGAAAGCTTTGTAACCCCATTTCTTCGGCTTCATGGGACAGTATTGTTTCAGGGAGCTTCTACCTTTGAAAGGTATGATCTGTTCATCTATAGACAAGTGCTCTTCTAGAGGTACCAGCGACAACCGCTCATTGATGGCGTCTATCAGAGGTCGTACCTTCGCAAGCCGATCTCTTGCTGGATCGTCCTTTGGGCCGAGAGTACTATTGTCAATGAAGTGGATGTTATGCTTCAGTTTTTCGAAGCGAGCCACAGGAAAGTTGTCAGCCACTTGGCTTGCCCTGGTCGCTGCACTCCAGTACCACCTCGTGTTCCTCATTTGAATTATGGACATCCACATGCAAGTTCCAATAAAAGTTTCGATCTCTTCTGCGGTTGTACAAAGAGGCTGACTCACGTCTTTCTGTAACGCATACAAGTTACTTTGATCTGCAATTAGCGAAATCAGTGAGCTGGGGAAGAGATACTTGAAGTATTGGAGTGGTGTCGATAGCTCTGAAATATCCTTTGTAAGTTCACTTTGTCCAGTAAACTGAACTGTCTGTGGATCTCTCATTAGATTGCCCTTCTTCCAAATTATTCTTCTCTTAGTTTGTGCTGAGCAGTGGTCAGGTGCTGTGCCGTTTGCGGTACAGTCGTCATCGTCGGAGCATGCACTCGACTCGCTTGTGCTGTCGTTAGCTTTCCCGCATAAGGTTGAACATCTGAAGTAGGAAGCAGGAAACAGGGAGAGTTACACAATGCATAAAATTAGTGGTAAAACAGCTAAACGCAGCCACATACAAAACAGGAAGCCTGCGCAATTTGAAAGTAGGCAGAACTACCATGCAGTGTTTTCGCGTTATAATAAAAATTTAGAACGTAGAAGCACAGACGTAAGGGTACGCCCGTGACGACGCGACACGGCAGCGTGCGAATGCATCGCATCCTCTAGAAAAAAAAGGGGGGGGGGGGAATTCGACCAGAAAACATGTTGCAGAAATTTTGAATCGAAACGGACTTACACTCGGGGTCGTCGTCACTCCCGGAAAGGTCGCTGTCTTCACTATCAGAAGGAATTGCTCGTCCATAAAAGCGTTTAGGATCCATTTCACTTCTGAGAAGAAGAAAAAAAATCATGTACACGTTGTTGCATTTGCGCAACATAGCAACGTTCCGTCGCCAGGAACAAACTATTCCGAGATAACAATGTTTTTTTGAATCTACACAGTCAGGAGGATGTGTAGCTGAGCGTAAGAAATTTTTGGTGCTTCGTCTTATCGAGAAATACATTTACAATTGGCAAAACTTACCTGTATCACTGCTCGCGGGCGCGCGCAGCCTCCGCCATGTTTGTTTTGGTAGTAGACTCGAAGTGCGATCACAGATGGCAGCACAAGGCGGCGCGTTCTTCAAAGCAATGTTGCGGAAATGCAACAACGTGTACAAGCAGCTCCAAATGGATTTTGCTTGTGTTTTTAACGCAGTTAATCGGAATGTTGCGTAAATGCAACAAGGTGCAGTAAAGAGTTAAGGTCTCTTAGCTGTAGTTAAAGGGACTCCTGAGCACTCATGACATGAATGTCATGACATGCGTCTGTTTCATGACCGGCTGTTTCATGACCTACATGACACGTGTCATGTAGGTCATGAAACAGCCGCCTACTTCTTGGTGCCCTTATGGTCGTTTCGTTAACTTGGTCAGCTCACCATACACTGCTTCGCGTAACATCGATTCCCACAGGGCGTGGGATCTGCCGGCCTTTTTTCCTTTTGATGAATATTTTTTGTGTCTGCACAATGCCCCATAATGGTAGAATATAACATTTTTATTAAAATTGTTGAGGTTCTTTGCTTAGACAGATGTTTAGGAGTCTATTCATTGCTATGTGACGGGTTGTAATCTGGTCCTAGCAGTTGTGTTCCATTTTATGTACAAAGTGCGCATATTTTCCAAATGCTTAGTTTTGTTACTTGTGATGTTTGCTTCGAAAGCTCTGTTTACAAGCACAATTTTCACTTCGTAAAACTTGGTAGTACCGATCTGCTATGCTTTCAATTGTCATTATTGAAAATAAATCAGGAAAGTAAAAAAAGTTGGCCCACTCCAAATTTAACTTTGGCCGCCCCCAGATTTCAAACTGGCCCTCCCCGAAATTTAATGTGGGCTACCCCCAAATATCAATCTCCACCACCAGATTTCAAGTTAGGCAAACCCCAAACATGAAGTTGCCCCAACCCACAATTTAAGTTGGCCGACCCACAGATTCTCGTTGGCCCATTTGCAAATTTATGTTGGCCCTATCCCAAATTTCACTTGGCCCACCAAGAAGCGGACGTGTTCACCTCGGCTCTGTGTTTTCTCTATGCTGCACTGTCTAATTTTGTGATTACAACGGAAAGTAGTACATCATCGGATCCGTGAAGTCACCGCGCATCCACTGATACCAAGATTCAAGATGGGACTTGCATTTTCGCAATTATATCATAATATGAACAGGGAAGAGAAAGAAAAAGCAAACCAATAATAAGAATGGCTTACAAGACTGCTTTAAGATTACCTCGGAATACTTCAAACGACTAGCTACTGGCCCTTGGTCTACACAACACGATTGAATACTTAACCGAAGCACAGCTAAAAACACAAGAAAATCGGCTGCTTCAGACTCCAACAGGCACAGAAGTCTTAAGCAAGTTAGGGCGTGATGCACTAATACGAAAACATCAAGAAACTAATGAGATACCCAACGAACTTGGAGAATGGTACACGGTATCCCCCATACCAAATAACATGGATACTACCCTGCATGCTGGGAGAAAAACGGCTAGGGCACAATACATAGAAAAAATGACAAAATACATGAATACGGCAAGATTCACTGACGCTGCGCCTTATCAGACAGATGCAAGGAAGGCGGTGGCAGTGGTCACGGACCGTAGAGGGAAAATTACAGCCTGCACTTCAATAGATTGTGCTTCTACAACAGCAGCAGAAGAGGTTGCAATTGCGCTCGCAGTAAAAGAGGGCTGGACGCGAAAAGCTCCATTAACGATAATCACAGACTCACAGAAAGCTTGCAGAAACTATCTAAGGAGCAAAGTTGGAGCACAGGCGCTCCGAATACTTGTCGGGACTGGATGGGACCCCACGGTTCAATACATCCAAACTGGGACCTGGGCACTGGGGCGCGAGGGCGTCACCGGGAACCTGCATGCGGATGAGGCGGCTCGAGGCTTTACAAATCACCGTGCCGCCCCAGACTCTGCAATAGACGACCCTACACCCCTAGACCCTTGCTTTCAAACAATTCTGAAATAATCATCAGCCTATATTTTATGTCCACTGCAGGACGAAGGACTCTCCCTGCGATCTCCAATTACCCGTCTTGCGCTAGCGTATATCAACTTGGGCCTGCAAATTTCCTAACTTCATCATCCTATCTGGTTTTCTGCCGACCTCGACTTCCCTTCTCTTGTTATCCATTCTCTAACCCCAATGGTCCACCGGTTATCCATCCTACGCATTACATGGCCTACCCAGCTCCATTTCTTCCGCCTAATGTCAACTAGAATATCGGCTATCCCCGTTTGTTCTCCGATCCACATCGCTCTCTTCCTGTCTCTTAACCTTAGTCCTAAGATTTTTCGTTCCATCGCTCTCTCGAGCTTCTTTGTTAACCTCCAAGTTTCTGCCCCATATGTTAGCACCGGTAGAATGCAATGACTGTACACTTTTCTTTTCAACGACAGTGGTAAGCTCCCAGCCAGGATTTGGCAATGCCGACCGTATGCACTCCAATCCAATTTTATTCTTCTGTAAATTTCTTTCTCGTGATCAGGGTCCCCTGTGAGTATTGGACCTAGATAAACTTACTCCTTTACAGGCTCTAGAGGCTGACTGGCGATCCTGAATTCTTGTTCCCTTGCCAGGCTATTGAACATTATCTTTGTCTTTTGCATATTCATCTTCGACCCAATTCTTACACTTTCTCGATAAAGGTCCTCAATCATTTGCTGAAATACTTCAGAGAAAACAGAAAGATCAATCCACCCCCACACGGCAAACTCAGCGCTGCGGAGGCAACCGTGTTGCGAAGATTACCTACATAAATTTGCACACACTCCACCTGATCTACCCTACGGCATACAGAAACATATGCCCGTGGTGTGGAGCAACACCGATACTCTTTCAAATCACGTGGGAGTGTGCAGAACACGGAGAAGAACACGAAACAAACGGCACATGGAACGAATGGGAGGCGCTGCTGTCTAGCCCGGCCCTGGAAGATCAGCTACGACTGATCCAACGAGCTGAGCGGATGGCCCTTGCTAGTGGGGCCTTGTAATAGGGGCACCACCCTGCTGGACAAACTCCGTCTTTAACCCCCCTACCCACTCTGGGGACTGGGGTGGCAGCCTGTCCGGTTTCTGAATATAATACACTTTTACTACTACTATGGGACGTTTTCTGTAGTGCCCGTTGGGCCTAGTAGGCCTACCTGCCCCGCGAGCGTAGCGGATATACGCATGGTAGACGAAGATTTTGCTGGATACGAAGGGAACGATGAGGAGGATTTAGGTTAGCAAGTTGTAACTGGCCGAAGATCCCGTACTACTAAGAAAGTTGTTGCAGAAACCGCAGAGTTGCAGAAATGTCAGAGGATCTGTTATCGCAGTGATCAAGAATCGGATTGTCAAGGCCTAGAGGATGCCCCAGCTGCTGCAGCAGCACAGCAAGATCATCATACGGCCACGAGGAGACCTCAACTTGAAGAAGGTGAGCACCACAGCCATTGGTGCTGCAGTTATTGAGGCGTCAGGCCTAACGGTGGAGCAAGCCCGCGAAGACGTTGTTTGCCCTAACTTCGCTCCGAATATCGTAGTACTCAGCATGCGCAAGCTCGAGCATGTGGCGAAATACGTTAGAATCAAGTCCTTCAAGATCGTGGAAACGGAATACGAGCTGAACGCATACGAGACGGCACCACATGCCACGTGCAAAGGGGTCATCCTAAAAGTGGACATCAGGGATACGCAAGCTATGATAACAAGGAACATCGTGCATGACTTGAACCCACTTGCGCTGGCTGCCAATCGTATCAAGACTTCGGGTTCGGTCATAGACTCTAAGGCAAAATTACCAAATTTTGGAGTAATGGAGGCCGTTAGACCTCCGCGATTAACAGTTTGTCCGCTAAGGAGCAACGACACTGAGATGCGTGCCATGTGCAAACCTGGAGGACTAAGCGTTACACCGCTCTTCGTACGGCGCTTGTCCGCGGGACGAATTACAGCATTTACTCTCACTGCTCACTCTGTTCACACCGGCGTCTGACAGTAGTTGCGCGACCAAGTTGGTCGCAAAGCGACCAGTCGCAAATGGCCGCAAATGTTCGCTTTTCTCGAAAAGCGACTATTTTGGGCCAGTCGCACGCTGTTCGATTTTTCAGTCGCGCGACCGTGGTCACAAACCTGCTCAACCAATCAGCGTCGCGCCGAAAGTGATGTTATGCGTTTTTATCGGGCGTCCTCCATGCCAAATGCAATGTCCACGCCACCATACAGACTACAGGCCGGTCAATGGTGTCTTGCCTTGTGATGCTGGGACGCAGCATTCGCAGCAACGTGTCGAATGTACCCGGTCGCATTCACTGGAAGCTAAACAGCAGCAAAAGAAAGCACAACACACATAATTAAGCCCTTTTTTCCAGCTGCCGTTCGTTGGATGCACGCCACCCAAAGGTGAACAGCGGGTGAACAGCTTCGCTTTAATATTATGCACCGAATCCCACGCAACGCGAAGTATAAATTACAACTTGTTCTCGATAATACTCGTTGTCATGCGCACAAAGTTCGGGCAGGAGGCAGCTTGCGTTGTCGGCCACTTCACGCGAGCGGAGGCACGGGCGCACCCACCAGCGTCGCGTTTTCTTCGGAGGCTTCAGCGTTGCCACAGCTGACACCACGGCAGAGCACATCAACACAGGGACGACGTCTTCCTGTTCGCTCGAATGAAAATCCATGGTTGTTGCCGAAACGCGAAACCAATTTACTCAGTGCCTGTGAAGTGCGCGCGAACTGCGTAGATTCGTGGAGTGCTCGCTGAGAACGATAATCTCCGGGATTACGACTTGCGGGTCGCGCTCAGCCGGTCTTGCCGGTGTGAACATCAGTCGCCTTCGGTCGCTTTTTGGTCGCGAGTCGCAATTAAATGGTCGCGCGACCTCCTCAAGTCGCCGGTCTGCTTGAGCCTTAATTGATGTACACGGGCCATGCTGTGCATATATTAGAAATCGATACCGACAACTCAGACACAGGAAAGGTTTCCCTGGAAATGGACGGACTGAGACAGCCAGCGGCATGTTCCGTAAAAAAATTGCATAGGCGCTTCTAAAGAGCAAGTCAAGAACTTATTCTGACCTCGTGCATTACATTACGTGGTTCCCCGCTCACATGGGCGACAACGTGCTGCCGGGCCGTCCGAACCCCAATGAGATTGCTCACCGCCGTGCGCGAGAATTCACGCACCGCGACGGCGGTGAGGCTTCATTGGATCCGGAGGAGCTCGGCCACAGCGACCCCTTATTAACACTTCATGAAATCGTCTCCCACTATAAAGAGGAGCGCAGGCGCTTCCCGCCTCCACACCCAAATCTACAGAGCTCAATCGATCACGATTAGGATGCTTCAGACGAGGTCATCTCCCTCGCGAGGTTTCCTAAGCAGGATAAACACAGAAATTGATCCACAGTGCCCGGATTGTGGGGAGGAGTTTAGCACTCTAGCACATATGCTCTGGCAGTGTCCTGCGTTATGGGATACGTCACTCACCAGCGAACAGGACTGGGACGAGGCCATCTCAAGTACGGAACTCAAGCTCCAGTCCATGGCCGTCCAGAGGGCCCGTGAAAGACCGGAGAGGCTTGGCCTACCGATTCCGACATGGGAGCAGCCAGCGGCGAGCCGGGGGCCCCAGCGGGTCTCCGCCGGCTAGTCCCTCAGGACCTCAATAAAAGTTCATTGTCTGTCTGTTGTTATGCATGGTTACAAAGATGTGCAGTTTGCGAAATGATTTTATATATTACTGTTGACATCGCCACTCGAGGAAAGAGCGCGCACCACGCAGAGCAAATGCTATGAAAATTTGACAACGGATGCTGCCAGCTAAGAGTGGCCGGCATCGCCCGCCACGCTCGCATGCTGCGTTGGTTGATCAGGCCGTTATATGCGCGCTTCCAGCATAAATTCGGAACACGCACACGTGCGCGTGTACGAGTTTGTGTGTACATGCACATGATGTTGGTATTGAAGATAGTGTACAACGCGCAGACACACGCATACATGCAGCACACACGTACAACTTTCCATGCATGCCTGATTGCATATGAATCTCTCACTAGGGAGACCAGTGTACACCCACGCACGGACGCATACACACACACGCATGCATGATGCGACGGAGGCAAGTGTACACGCATGCACTCACACTCACGCGCACTACAGCAGTTCCCATAGCGCGTACGTACGTACATGAATGCGTAGGTGGAGGCCGCGGTGTACACACTCGATCACCAACCCAGGCTCGTCGCACACGCACGTATACTTACTATGCACATGCCTGAATACATAATTGTCAGTAGGGGAACAGTGCACACGCACAGTGGCTGAGCCAGAACTTTTTTCCGGGGAGGGGGGTTGACGATACCCCTTTGACCGGGGACAGGATGGGGGAGAAGGTCTAGGCAGGCGGCATCCTATGGTGCACAGAAATTTCGATGTGGCGCACGTACCCAGTGTGCCCCCCCACCCTCCCCCAATTATGCCCTAGCACACCCACCACGTGGACAAATGCACTGCTAGCCTTTTATGCACATGCTTGAATACATCCTCAAGTAGGGAGGCCGATGTACGCCCACGCAAGCGTGCGCACACACACATCTAGCCTTTCCATTCCCACGCATGAACATTTGAATCCAGTATTGAAACCATGCTGCAGGGTGCACCCATGCATGCATGTATGCACACACACACACACACACACACACACACACACACACACACACACACACACACACACACACACACACACACACACACACACACACACACACACACAACCCGCCGTGGTTACTTAGTGGCTATGGTGTTGGGCTGCTAAGCACGAGGTAGCGGGATCGAGTCCCGGCCGTGGCGGCCACATTTCGATGGGGGCGAAATGTGAATACACCCGTGTACTTCGATTTAGGTGCACGTTAAAGTTCCCAGGCGGTCCAGATTATTCCGAAGTCCCCCACTACGGCACGTGCATCATAATCAGGTCATGGTTATGGCACGTAAAATCCCATAATTCAATTCAATACGTTGCTTGAGAAAAGTTTGTAAACGATAATCGACAAAAAGCTTTTGGTGTTCTTATGTAGTCGGTGCCCATGTTTTACACAATTTTGCCTAAATAGGCTATGTGCAGGCGCAGAAATTTATTTTCTTTCTATTGCGGCCTGTCTTTTTTCATATTGTGCTTTTGGCATGTAAAATGTGATTATTAAATTAAATTAACACACACCCACATAACAAAGCATATGAAGAAGGAATGAAAGAAGGATAACACAGATAATATATTGGGATCAGATGTTTTTCTTTGTACAATGTGATAAGGCATAAACACTCCATGTGTGTTAAAACCTTCCGAATGGAAATGAGCACTTCTTTTAATGTACCATAATGAACTGGTGATCAATAGTTTGGGAGCTTTAAATTTTGTGGTACCTAGCCATGAAGGAATTAAAAAGCCTTTCAATTGATCTCCACCTAAAAATGTGGATCTGTACTGCTTATATGCATTTCTTAACAAAGTACAAGCATTGCATATTATAAGCGGTAAAATTTTGCATAGCATGGCCTTCCCCTGGAAGTTGTAGTTGCAATGCTTGGTAAGTGTTGAGAACTGTAGAGGAAGAAGTTAAGAACGTGGAAGGTGAGGGCTCGTGCTAGCGCCATCTTAGCAGTTCAATCAATAAACCGCAGCGCACAGACCTCAGTCTCTAACAGTAAGTGACTGCTAGCCTCTGGAACCCACTTTTTAAAGAGCTCTGACAAGTCGCTCTCATAGAACAAAAGATAAATGCAGAATTTTTACGTTGTCAACTGCCACACAACCTCACCCCCAAAAATTTCTCCATTTTTTAAAGAGAACCTTTCTTTGACTACCGTCACATGGTTTCACCTGGGTTGGTCGGTCGGTTGGTCGATGGTCATGTCCTCGACGAGTAGACATCGTCACACTTAAAAAAGGATAAGAACCGCACCTGGCACCGTGTTCCGAATTCCTCAGCCACCATGCTCTAATCATTAGGCCACACCTGTACTTTTTTTTCTTTACCGAGGGGAAAAAACGTAGTAGCTCTCTACAACAATACCGTTTAGGTACACACAGTCACTCAGACAGACAAACACGTGCACCTGATAACGACATACACTCAGGCTGCAGCTCTTGGGCAGGCCACAACTGCATGCACGCCCCTTTCGTGCAAAACACCGACTCTCAGATGGTCGCCACGTGTTCATTGTGATGATGATTTCCATACTATAGCCCTGTGAAGGAAGATGACTGCAAAGAGGGTGTACGTGGTTGTGAGTTCAATGCTTCAGAAGAGACAGAAATGATGACAAAGAGGGCACAAGAAAGTAATTAGTGAAACAGGAGCCAATCACAAGAACAAAGCTCCAACGAAACATTCGCATGAAAACATGAGGCCCAAAAAGAAAATAAAAGCAAAGTGTATTCTTGAATGCAGATGAGTTCTATAGGAAGACACGCAGCAAGGAGGTCCATACTATGGTATATGCCCACAATGGTAGACGGGCCAACAAGCGGCCAGTACATTTAAAATAAATAAGAAACGAAGAAGTACAAGCAATATAAGTTTTGTAAAATTGGGCAGCACATTGTCATGCCAGTTTCCCTTACACCTAAAAAGCAGAAATGAAATGGGCAAGCTTATAGCATTATATTAAATGCTTCACAAAAACCTCACTTCACATTGATTCCAGCATGTGCATTGGATCTGCATAATTTTTTATTAATATATATTGCAGGCATGTCATGTATATCTTAGCATCATAAGGTCACAACTTGTCATTCGTAACCTGCCTGCTCTTGTAGCATTGTTTCTGTTACTCTCTCTTCAGACATGAATAACGCAATAGTGGTGTTCATGGAGCTCATTGCCCACATTTTTATTTTTCTATTGAACAGTGTTACACGGAGTTCTAAAAGGTAGTTTAGTGACACCTTGAGTAATAGAATCAGATGCCAACCTTTCAACCACCCTCACTTTTTCTTTCAGTGAAGTGTACTAGAAGCAGTTTGTAAATGCAAAAAGGAAGGAAGGGAGGAATGTGTAATATGGGAGAGATTGGCTGGAGTGTGTGGCCACTGTCATTCCAAAGTCTAGAGGACTGTTGGATGGCAATCTATAATGGTGCCTAACCAGTTAAAATGGACATTAGGGACACAATGTTGGTTTCGGCTGGTTAGTATCTGATATTAGGAGATTAAGGGTGCAAGTAAAAAAATGACAAAGAAAGCACTCGGCCTGCCGCTTTCTTTGTCCTTACCTTTTAGGTGCGCTGTTGACATTAGGAGCACGATTTTATTCTTAAAAAAGCAACCCCCATATAAAAACTGTTTGATGATAAAAATTAATTTATAATTATAAAACCACATATAATTGCCTGTATTTGATTACGCCAGCTAACTATTTTGCTTCCTCATTATAAGTTAAGATCTTACAGAAGTGCTGCTTAGCATTGTGTCTTCAAATAAAACAAACGCATTCACTGGCCAAGAGAAATAATATTCTGGATTTTTACGTTACAAAACCACGATATGATTACGAGGCACATTGGTGATATGATACGAGGCAAACTTCATTATGGGCACCATTTTACGCTAGCACATATTTCTAAAATATAAAATAATGATCGCATGGCTTTTTGGTAGTTTACGGTGTTGCGATACAACGAGAAAACGTGAAGAATCAATGCACCACAGAATATCCTGCCGCGCCCCGGTTCCGTGGTGAGCCAAACCCGGAGGGACCGCCTGGGATTTCCCGCCAAAAGGTCGTGCGATATCGCATTTCGCGTCATTTGAGCTTCAGCATTGTACGTAAGCGTACATCACATTACCGGCGTACTGCGCGCTTCTTTGTGTTTGCACTTTAACGCATACGTCCTTCGGACATGGCTTCAAAATGCCTTGTTGAGTTTCGGGAAAAGAAGATCGTCGTTAATTTTGATGAGTCGTTGACGCGGCAAGAGCTTCTCGCAAACCTGCAGGCATCCGGTGTCCTGCCGAATGTCGATTCAGCACAGCTAAAATTCACGGTAAGTGCGTAGGTTATATTTTTCCCATTGTGAAGCATTAATCATAGTTTGTTCCTGCACTGTGCACTTAACGACAAAGACGGGAACAGATAACGGAAAGTGCGCAAACCATCCATTGTCGTCGTCTTTGTTCCCGTCCTCGTCATTGAGAACACAGCGCAAGAACAAACTGTGAACAGCCACCGACTAACCCAATTCGTCGTTCTTTTGAAGCATTCTTGCTTTGTCAGGGACGAGCCCCGTGTAGAGTTTGTGTGCGTCCTGTGTCGCGGTCATTCAGCAGTTGAATCGAAATCCCCGCTCATTGATATAGTATCGAAATCTGGCATTTCCCAATTTTTTCGCGTAGCTTAGGTTAGCAATTTGCTCCTGAGAGGCGTTATGATCCTATTTTTAATGCAACATATTTTATTCAGATCGGTTTCGCGATGGCCAAAAGAGCGGATATTACTCAATTGCGTTTCCCTAGGGCATCACTGCGGTAAAGCTATTATACGACCGTGCTATACCAGTTTAGCTTCTTTCGTGTTGTTTGAAGCTATTTCATTGTCCTTTTGTGTTTTTTTACCTCTACCAATTGTTTCGTCGCGAGAACCCTATACTTAGAAATTTGTTCATGGTACGTTTAATTTGAATTTCCCGCTGCTATTGCAACAGCGATTATTTCTCGTGACCTTTAAACTTGATTTTTTGTTTGCAACGCATCTTTTTTATTTATACGGCCATTTTGCATGTGATAGCTGCTGGTGATTATCACGGCCAAGGTGAACATGCAAGCCCTAGTGCGTGGAGGCTTGGCTTCGTATTGTAGGTGCCCGTCAATATTTGCCGTAAATTCAACTTCGCCTTCATTAGCGTATGGCAGCATAAAGCTAGTCTTGCATTTTTGTACCGCATGCGAAAGGCCGCTGATTTTATCACGTCGAGGCTGGTGATAGGCTGCGACATCGAGTGCAGCCAGCTTTCTTGTCATCGCGCAGAAAAAAAATGACGCATGCGAAACGAAGCCATGCTTTCAAGCATCACGTCAGAGTGTGCTTATTTAGTAGTGGGGCCACGGTGGGTGCACCCGTCGCGGAGCGCGGTCATTTGCCCTCCGTAGCCGTGATCGCCACTGTATGTCTCCTTGTATGATCACCGTGTCGTATCCTACGCCAGTAATAATAAAAAAAATCTCAATGGCCCCTAATGCTGCAGGAAACAATAATTTGCTGTTGGAACAAAAATACAGCAGCATCTGACATTGTTTGATCGTAGGTAAAATTGTATATTTACCTTAGTAAGTACATTCTTTTTAAAATTTTTTTGCAACAGGTGTATGATGAAGACTTCAAGGTATTTGTAGATGTCTCAGATGACTTTGTCATTACTGAAAAACTTAAAGTGCAACTAAATGAAGTGAGCGAGTACCGGTAAGTGCAACACGAAGTACTGGCATGACATTTTTAACCTCATTTTATGTTTAAAATAAAGGTTATCAATGTTGAAACCTTAAAAAAACACAAGCCTCAAAACAGCCTAAATAATTTTCTATAACAGCATTGCTGTGAACAAATTTTGCTTTCATTTCCAAGGAGGTAGATGTGTCATGATGCTGAAGGTGGTCACATGAGAGCAGCACATGCGCTTGCTCAGGCTCGCTCAGTGGTTGTTATGCAGGCGTTAGACGCATGTAGTGTAGCATAATGTGGCAGACAAACAAAACAGACAAGCAGGTTCGCCACAATCTACTGTTCATTGAGAGGCCAGCAACCAATAAATGGTACCACTAGGTGGACAGGCACAGCATTGCATCACTGGGAGAAAATCTGTGACACAAAAAACGTGTCTATCAAATAAGTGGCATTCATAAAATCATACTCCGAATAGTGCAGGCTTGTGAATGCAGCTAGAGGCATTCTTTTTGATAAAAAATGGCTCCAATGCGAACGGTCACGTGCTTTCCTGCTCCTGCATAGAATCTTTGTCTGCTGAAGTCTCAGCTTGAATTTCATGCAGTAAAGTGCACATCCAAAAGTGCATCCACATCACCTTTCTTTGCTTTTTGAGCATGCTCCTTAAGACTCTCGTTTACCCGTAATTCTGTCTTTCCAATGTAAACTTCGTCACATGATGTGGTTATGAAGGAACATCCGTGCATGTTTGATGTCTTCATTTGCTTTGAGCACACATCTGGGAACAGAGTTCCTGCTATTTATTAGGGTCTAAAATAAGCTGAGGTTCATCATGTCTGCCTGCAACGTTCTTGAGGTTGTACGAAATCCTGTGTAAATGCAGCATGACCTCTGGCCTCTCCAAGCGTTCAGGCTGAGCCTTTTCCCCTGCAGACCCAAGTCTCGTGCTTTGCAAGAAGGACTCGGCTACAGCAAAAACAACCGTCATAGGGAAGCTCGCTGAAAAAAAGGCAGCCTCCCTGGAAGTCGAAGGCACTGTATGATATGTGGGCCCTACTTCCAGAGCACAGATTCCATGCACTGCCATGCAAGGCACTTTTTCGCAATGTTCGAGTGGGCAGAATTAAAAGGCACTAGTTCTTTCTTGGCACTGTGGAGAGAAATTTATTTCTGTACCTTTACGAAGCAAAACCACAATATGACTGTGTGGCACGCCATAGTGGAATATTTTGAATGCCTGGTGTTCTTTGCGTGCACATATACGCACATACACAAGTGTCTTCACATTTCACCCTGTGGAAATGCAGCCGCCATGGCCAGGACTCGAACCCGCAACTTCACGCTAAGTAGAGCAACGCTAGAGCCACTGAGTCACCAGGGCGCGTGGCATGTTGGAACGATAGGTTGCAGCTTCTCAATCTGTAACTGAAATTGTGTTCTGACCATGTACGTTGAGTGTATTTTCCCCGTTGCCAAGAAAGCACTTCTGCTTTTTGACTCTGCCCACTTGAAGATTCTTAAAGTGTTATGCATGGCAGTGCATGAAATCTGTGCTCTGGAAGTAGTGCTCACATCTTGTACAATACCTTTGATTCAGATAGGCGACATTATTTTCAGTGGACCTCCTTATGACGGTTGTCATTGCTGTTGCTGAGTATCTCTCGCAAAAAGAGAAATTTGCCACTGGAAGGCTAAGGGCCAATCCTGAATACTTGAAGGAGAGGCCGAACGTTATCTACATTTACACAGGATTTCATACAACCTCAAGAAGATTGCAGGCAGACATGTTGACCATCTGTTTTTTTTGAGGCCCTAATAAGTTCCAAGAACTCTATTCCCAGATGTATGCTAAAAGCAAATCGGGATATAGTATAATTATCGCGAAACGTCCCAAATGACGGACAGGTGAAAATTGAACAGGACAATACACTGCCCAGCGCCTGGCCATTTCACACGTCCCATCGTCTCCGCTGTTTTGCCCTAATGTACTTAAACTAACAAGCCCAGCTAAGAACACTTTGCAATATAAAACAAGGCATGGGTGTTCCTTCACAACCACATCATGGGACAAATTTTACATTGACCAGACAGAACTATGTGCAAACGAGTGTCTTAAGGAGCATGGTCAAAAAACAAGGAAGAGGATGTGTATGCCCATTTGGCATACATGCACTTTGCCTGTGAATGTACGTCGCAACTTCAGTAGACAGATTCTAGGCATGAGCAAAACAGCATGTCACAGTTTGCATTATTGGAGGCATTTTTTAATAAAAAAGAATGCTTCTGTTTGCGGCAGTGAAGCATCCACAAGCCTTTATCATTCTGACCGCAATCTTATGAGTGGTACTTTTTCGATGGACACCTTTGTTGCAGATTTTCCTCGAGTGCATGCCCACCAAATGTGACATTTATTGGTCATCGACATGTCAGTGAACAGTCACTTGTGATGCCCATACTTGTTATTTCTTTTTTTTTTCGTGTGTCCGTATGTGTACTGCACTAAACTACCGTAGAGTTTAACTGGTGCTTTGAAGTGAAAGAATCGCCTATCATGCCACGAGCACAGGTATTTATAATTTTCCTTGTAATATACGTGGGCGATTCAGAAAGTAATGTCTCCAAGCGCACTACTTTGCCAATAGTACTGCAAACATTTAGTCTCTTTTTCATTAATGCACTGATGTTTAAGTTATAGAATATCACTTGCCGCACCTTCTTATCTCTTCTCGTTCCACCGTAATCGAGCAATTCATGACATCCAGTGGTGACGTGCAGTTGAAACAGCGGGCTGTAATTGAATTTCTGACTGCGGAAGGTGGCGGCTTGTGTGGAGATTTGATGCGGCTGGATTTTGGTCTTTCACAGTCCTTGGCCACCTCCGTCCGAGTGCAGTTTACGGGGATGCCTGTATTGATACAGAGGCATCCCCGTAAACTGCACTCGGACGGCGATGAATATTGACGGGCGCACAGCTTTCCGCAGTCAGAAATTTCATTACAGCCCGCTGTTTCAACTGGACGTCACCACTGGATGGCATTGATTGATCGATTACTCTCGAACGAGAAGAGATGGGAAGGTGCGACAAGTGACATTCTATAGCTTAACCATCAATGCAATAATGATAAAAATTTCAAGATATTTGCAGTACTATTGGCAAAGTAGTGGGCTTAAAGGCATTACTTTCTGAATTGCTCTCATGCTATGAAATTTATTTGTAACTTTGTCATTAGCTGTAAAGGAAGACTCTTGCAGATAAGCTGACTTGTGTATGGGATGTTGCAGTGGCTCACCGCTGTCTTTCTTGACCATATCGGAGGCTTGCCAGTGTCTGTACACAGCTAAATGATCGATTCACCTCTATCTCTCTTGAGTCGCATGAATAGTCATGACAAAAGATTAGATAGGAATCTGCTCATCTCACTCGCTGCCCAGTTTTCACCAAGGGCGTGTCCTCTCATTGCTCTAATGACCAAGCACTCATGATATTCTTCTAATAACTGCTGTTCTACTCAGTGGACACTCATTTGTACGAATAGTAGACATAAACCATTGCTATACTTCTTCCGCTCTTTCTTTGCTTTCATATGGTCGAGAGTAGTGGTATGTAAGAACTGAGCTATTTATGAGAGCCCACACACAGGTAATTCACAGTGATAGCTGGTATAACATCGAAAATGAAAAATGTGAATCGAAGCTGGAAATGAAGGTCTAACTAGTTGCGTGATTGCTGTGTGAGTAACAAGGCGTGATTGCTGTTTCAGTTGTCCTTGTTATTGAAGTCACAAGTTGGTCAAATATGTCGGCTGCTGGTGAAAAAATAACTGGGTGCTGCATCACTCATACATAAAACAACGACCAACAAGTATTCATACTCCTGACGTAACTCCTGGTGAAGTCTTGGAGCTGTTTAAAGTTTCATGTATACCATGAAGCAGCTGATCTGTATCATTGCAGTTAATTCGAATTGCTATTTTTAAATGGTTGGTGCAAATAGTTCTTCCCTTGCTTTTAGATGCAGTCTGCACATGCCATGCACTTTGGGGCAATTTTGGAGCTTTAAACAGTTCTGTACATCATTGGACATATCATTGTTATGTGAAAAAGCAATCATACTTGTCTCTTCTCGTCTGGTAGCACTGTTTATATATCGAGAACCAAGTACTACGTCAGTCACTCGTTGCTAATGTACCACTCTTGAATATATTTTAAATATCCCCACAGCAGCCCATGAGCAGTCAATTGCTGCTCTACATTTCTGCGGGAATATCCGTCTTTTTTGGAGGACTTATTAGCATTCCGGTTGACTACCCTCTCCTTTATTCACTCTAGAAAAATTCTGACATTATTTTTGGTGTTTTATAGCTGTGGGTATTTTAACCTGCTGAAGGGTTGTGGATGTTTTGACGTTGAAGTAGCACAAATGCCGCTGCAAGTAGCACCTACATTTATGTCATACACGCTCCCACTAGTACACTGGACATTCAGATGGCTATTGAGAAACATCGAGCTGGGATGAACTTTGAAAAGAGGCAGCGACTCATCCAGTGGTTGTTTCACGACCTCTGCTCATATGGAATGTGAGAGGCAGTTTATGTACAATTTTGCGCACCTTGTTTTTGCAATAGTGTGTTGTTGCACTCAATCACTTAAGTACAGTAAACTCGCAATAATTCAAACTCGGACATTTCATGCTCTCAGTTAATTCAAACATACTTGGGATTTTTGTTTGACCCGCTATCTTTTAATGTACCTAAAACCGCTTATTTCAAACTGCACCATTTGGTTAATTCTGGTAATTCATACTTTTTTCTTGTCCGTACCGGAAATATCAGTTACCTTTGTCACTTCTAGCTGGACAATTTGCGTTCATGTATCTTTCAAACAGCCGAAAATAAAGCTGATTGCCTGCCTGCGTCCTTTTTTTAGTCAAAGCTTTCAAAAACACGAGCAGAAAAGAACTGGCTGCCCTTGTTAGAATATGAAAGTTTGTTTTGAAGTCAGATGCTGTAAAAAAGCAGTAAACAATTTGCAATTTATTTTCAAAATGTGATTAGAAGTATATTTCATTACAGTAATCTAATATGCTGTGCCAAGTCATATTTATGCTTGCATCTGATAATTCAAGTGAACTTCTGGGGTCCCTTCAAGTAAGAATTATCGAGTCGGCTGCAGGTGCTAAACAAAGTGAGCCTCCTGTTGCATTTTTTGTTGTCTTTAGTGTTTTTTAGCATGTGTGTTGGCAAAGTATTGTCAATGCAAGCATGCAATGTTGCTCATTCAGTTTTGGCCAATGTGCAATAATTCTAAACTGACAGCTAAGAGAAGTATGTTGGCATGAGCATGCAGATTCACATGCAGCTGATTCCTACTTAGGGGCTTTATCTGAAACAGTGCAAAAAGAATAATCATGATTCATGCAATTGATTTTTATCATTAGGTGTAAACTGTGATGTAAAAGCTGACAACATAATTAAGAAAGATTCAGCAAAGAACTAAATTACATTAAGGCACATGCTGCTTGCATTTATATACACATACTCAGATTGTACCACAAAAATGCATTACCACTTGACGTAGTATTATGTCCCAGTCACATGACGAAATTTAGTGACACCTCGAGCGAGTCCACTTCACCTCGCTGAATGTCGCTTAGGCGGCATGGTGCTAGAATACAAAATGTACTTGTCATTCAGGATTGATGATGCCATGGGGCCCTGAAAATGAATCTTTCCAGCTTGATTTGGCTTTGCTTTTGTCACAAAGAAGCTCATAACATTCGAAATCGCAAAAAAGTCTTGGAATTAGTGCGGACCCTTCAATGAGCATTTTTTCTTGAAGCATTATCGAAACTACACACTTAGCACAGCGAAGTGAGTTCGTCGAACACACTCGCTTGCAGATGCACTCCAATGCAAGTGTCGCTAAACATTTCAGTCTGAAAGCCTGCGAATGACACTAACAGCGAAGTGCACTCGCTCAAAAGTGTCACTAAATATGCCCGTTGGCAATTTTGTGCTGCAAGATGCTGCTGCATTTGTTGCAGTGTTTCAGTGGTAAGCACAAGACCTCAGGCTGTGATTACTAGTCACTTTTTCGCAAAGTAAACTCATATACTCAATTGTGGTGCATACCAAAAGCACGGGTGGTCAGACTAATCTGGAATGTTCCACTTTCAAGTTTCATACACAGCAATTCACTCTGGGGCATTAGCACCCAAAAATCAGTCCTGTAGCACTGTACAAGTAGAAAGGGAAGGCTTTTGGGGGACTGAATTTTTGTAACATCTAATCTGCTGCTATTCAAATGCTTCAGGACAACTAATGCGCGTAAGGTAGCTCCAGTTTCATTGTCAGCGTGTAGAGAACCTAAAAATTTGACTGTGTATTTCAGTTCATTTGATAGGCATATTTTGTGTACTGGAGTTAACTCATCTGCAGTTATGAAAATGCCGCTAAAACTTTAAATGTATGGTGCTCACATAATTTGTTGAATCAGCATATGATGATGATGATTATTGTGGTTTATTGGCGCAAGGGCCAGATGTGGCCAAAGAGCGCCAAGACGATGGTAGTGGTTTGATAGTGGTACATGAATAGTGAACTATATGAACACTAGATGTGACATGGCTGTAAAGGGGCCTAAAAACAGTCGCTGTAAAGTGCGTAAAATATATACGTAATAAGATTATGGCAATGACTGATTATGTGTACTATGGACATGAACAATGCATTGCGAAGGAATGATGCGACTTACAAAATAATAAAGATGCTAGACTTGGCCAGAAGCACAAGTGCCTAAACAGAGCCCTTGAAACACAAGGGCCTGGAGGTATGTGCTATAAAAAGAAATGAACTATCACAGCAATATCCTCTGGAGAGAGGATGTGCTATGAACTTATTGGGCTAATAACATGTAGCACAACATCTTTCAAGAATGCGAGGACTGCATTGGTGCTAAAAAGCGGTTCTTTACCGAGAAACATAGCGGGATGGAGAGGGACACAATAGCGATATGCTAGCGGAAAATGTTTCTTTCTTTCTCTTTCGGCTTCCCGACACTCCAAGAGGACGTGGAGGACGGTGAGCCTCTCGCCACATCTAGCACAGGTAGGAGGATCATTGCCATTCAATAGAAAATTGCGAGTACCATATGTGTGTCCTATTCTGAGACGACAGAATAGGACATCAGTTCGTCGTGTTTTAGTTGTACAGGGCCAGAACCCTACCTGTGGCTTAATCAAATGGAGCTTATTATTTGCTTCGGCGTCCCACAAGCGTTGCCAGTGGCTTCGCAGTTTGTTTCGTAGGAAAGGCTTCAGATCTGTGGAGGGAATAGTAGCGGCAGAATTAATAGCGTGCGATGTAGTTGATGTGGCCAACTGGTCTGCTAGCACATTGCCCTCGATGCCTCTATGACCAGGCACCCAGCATATTATTACCTGTCTATGAGATTGGTAAATGTCACACAAGAGTGAGTAAAGCTCAAGAAAAATAGGATTCTTATGCTTTTGTAAAGATGTTAGCGCTTTTACAAGACTCAACGAGTCTGTGAATATTATTGCCTTTTGTAGTTTCAATTTGTCTATATGTTTCACTGCAGAAAGTACTGCGTAGGCTTCTGCTGTGAAGATACTTGTTAGGGGGTTCAATACGTCAGATTTAGAAAAAGAGGGGCCAACAGTCGGATAAGATACGCCAGCATGGGACTTGGATGCGTCGGTGTAGAATTCCGAGCACGAGTACTCCGATTGAAGTTCGCGGAAATGCATTGCAATTTCGAGCTCGGGTGCGTGCTTTGTGATCTCTACAAAGGATAGATCACATTCTATCACGTGCCACTCCCAGGGCGGTGACATCTTAGCTGGAGGCATTAGGCTATGTTCTAGAAGTGGGACATCCATCTCTTCGCTGAGTTCTCTTACACGCAGTGAGAAAGGTCGTCTCACAGAGGGTCGATTATAGAAAAGCGTTGCACACTTCAAATCATTAATGGTTACAGAACAAGGATGTTCCCAATCGGAGTGCACTTTGAGAAAATAAGTGAAGCTGATGTATGTTCTCTGGAGATGGAGTGACCACTCATTGGATTCTACGTATAAGCTTTCGACGGGGCTTGTTCTGAATGCGCCAGTGGCCAGGCGGATGCCTAGGTGGTGGACAGGATCTAGCATTTTTAGCGCGCTCGGGGCGGCAGAGTGATATACTACGGCACCATAGTCCAATCGTGACCGAATGAGGCTCTTGTAAAGATTCATTAGACACTTCCTGTCGCTGCCCCAGGATGTGCGAGATAAAAGTTTCAGTAAGTTCATTGTTTTCAGGCATTTCGCCTTGAGATGTTTTATGTGGTGGGTGAAAGTAAGCTTAGAGTCAAGTATGATGGTTAAAAACTTGTGTTCTTTGTTCATAGGTATTTGTTGTCCATACATTTCGATAGTAGGATCTGCAACGAGACCGCTCTTCCTAGTGAAAAGAACACAAGAACTTTTGTGGGGGTTTACTTTGAACCCGTTTTCGTCTGCCCACTTAGACACTTTGTTCAACCCCTGCTGTACTTGTCTCTCGCAAACTGCGAGGTTACAGGACTTGAACCCTATTTGTATATCGTCCACATAGATGGAATAAAAAATGGCGGGTGGTAACGAAGCACGGATTGTGTTCATTTTAACGATAAAGAGTGTGTAGCTGAGCACACCTCCCTGGGGTACACCAGTTTCCTGCACAAAAGGTCGTGATAACACATTGCCAATTCGCACACGGAATGTGCGATTCAGCAGATAACTCTCAATCACATTTAACATATTACCACGTATACCAAAGTGGGAGAGGTCTCTCAGTATTCCAAACCGCCATGTGGTGTCGTAGGCCTTTTCCATGTCTAGAAATACAGACAGAAAGAACTGTTTGTGAATAAAAGCTTCGCGTATCTGCGCCTCAATACGTATCAAATGGTCAGTGGTGGATCGACCCTCGCGAAAACCGCACTGGTATGGGTCAAGCAGTTTGTTTGATTCTAGGAAATGTAGTAGGCGGCGGTTTATCATTTTTTCGAAGACTTTGCAGAGACAGCTAGTTAGTGCTATAGGCCGGTAACTCGAAACAGACGATGGATCCTTGCCCTGTTTCAGGATAGGAATTATAATGAACTCTTTCCAGGCAGACGGTATCTCGCCGGAAGACCATACAGCGTTGTAGAGGGAAAGGAGGGTTTTGTGTGTTTCATGGGGAAGGTGCTTCAGCATTTCATATATGACACGGTCAGCACCTGGTGCAGAATTATTGCAGCAGTTTAGTGATGCCTGTAGCTCAGCTAATCTTAATGGTTCGTTATATGCCTCGTGTTTTTTGCATTTTCGTTCCAGCTTCTGTCCTTCTATTCTGGCTTTGTATCGTTTAAATGTTTCCGAGTAGTGCGATGAGCTGGACACTTGTTCAAAATGTGCGCCCAGGAAGTTCGCTTGGTCTTCCAAGCTGTCGCCCTGTGTGCTTACCAAAGGGAGTGAATATGTTTGTCGTCCTCTTACTTTATTTACCCTGTTCCAGACTTTGGATTCATCTGTATACGAGTTTATACTTGATAAAAACTTCTGCCAGCTCTCTCTTCTGGCCTGTCGGCGCGTTCTCCTGCCTTGGGACTTTACCTGCTTAAAATTGACAAGATTCTCCGCAGCAGGATACTCACGTAGCCGCCCCCACGCTTTGTTCTGTTTCCTACGAGCGCTCGTACATTCGTCGTTCCACCATGGGACACGGCGTTTGCATGCCACACTACTCATTTGGGATATGCATTTAGAAGCGGCATCAATTATGAAGGTAGTGAAATACTCCACAGCAGCATCAATTCCTAACGAAGACATGTCAGCCCAGGAGATACTACTAGTAAGAGTTCGAAATTTCTCCCAATCCGCTGTATCAACCTTCCATCGAGGGGCTTGTGGTGAGGACTCATTTTCTTTGCTTGTTCTCAGTAGTATTGGGAAGTGATCGCTCCCGTAAGGATTTTTGGTAACTTCCCATTTAAGTTCAGAAAATAATGACGCGGAAGCTATGCTCAGATCAATAGAAGAAAATGTTCTGTTTGCAATACAGTAAAATGTAGGTTCCTTTGTATTCAGGAGGCACGCACCAGACGAGAAAAGAAATTGTTCAACAAGACGACCTCGCGCATCAATACGAGAGTCGCCCCACAGACTGCTGTGCGCATTGAAATCGCCAAGAACAAGATAAGGTTCTGGCAATTCGTCTATAAAGGACTGAAATTCATGTTTGTGTAAGTGGTAATGTGGGGGTATGTAAAGCGAGCAAATGGTGATGAGTTTGTTTAGAAGAACAAGTCGAACTGCCACTGCTTCAAGGGGCGTTTGTAGCTGCAAACGTTGGCATGCTATGCTTTTGTGTATTATGATGGCAACACCGCCTGATGATGCGAGAGCATCATCCCGATCTTTACGAAACGTAACATACTGTCGGAGAAAGTTTGTATGTTTTGATTTTAAGTGTGTTTCTTGTACACACAGCACTTTTGGATTGTGTTGGTAAAGGAGTTCTTGGATATCGTCGAGGTTCCTAAGAAGGCCTCTGACGTTCCACTGCATAATTTGCGTGTCCATAGTGAAGGTAAGTTGGTGCTGTGTGTACGAAGAAGAACGTGTTTTAGCCTACAGAGCCGTTTGCGGCCCTGTAATTTTGGTTCTGTCTTTTCTAGAGCGGTCCAAAGAATTTGGCCGCTCTTTAGGTGCTGACTGCACCACCTTGCTTGGAGTAGTGTCCATAGCCTCTTCCGAAGCGCTGGACACTCGCTCTAACGAGCGATGTGTACGTCGTGTAGCCTTCGCCTCGAGGGACGAAGGCTGTGGCCTCACCAGCCCGGAGGCCGATGGGTCCTCCTTAGCCTCTGAGCTGCGATGGCTGCTGCCAGCGCTAGTGGAGGCCTCTGGTGTGGCCGATTTCGAGAAGGGCAGGGCAGCCTTAGCTGCTCCCACCATGGGGGCGGGTGGCAGTCGCTTCAGTACGCTGCGCGTACCTTGGGCGACCGCCGGGGTCCATCGTGATGCTGCCCCCTGTTGCACCACTTCGGCAAAAGAAGTTTTCATGGAAAATGAAGGCGAAAGACGCTGTCGTGCTTCCCGGAAAGTGATATTCTCTTTGACTTTGATCGTAATTATCTCTTTTACTTTCTTCCACGCTGCGCAAGATCTGGAATATGCAGGGTGGCTGCCATCGCAGTTTGCGCAATGGGCCTCAGCAGTACATTCATCAGCAGAGTGATCTTTTGCAGCGCATTTCGCACAAGTTAGTTGTCCTCGGCAGCGTTGAGAGGCATGGCCAAACCTCTGACACTTGTAGCAACGTCGTGGATTTGGAATGTAAGGTCTTACACGCAGTTTAAGGTAGCCTGTTTCTATTGCATCTGGGAGTGTGCTAGAGCCAAAAGTAAGTACTATGTGTTTGGTTGGTAGTTCTTTGTTGTCGCGCCTGATTTTTATGCGTTGTACATTTATAACGTTTTCTTCTTTCCATCCCCCCGCAGGGGCGTCTGCGTAAGCAGGCGTTTGGTGCGTTGCGACACCACGTACCCGAGCACATGAGGGTTGGACCCTCCCGCGTGTAGCCGTGCGCGGCTTAGCCGTGTCCGGGGAAAAGGGGATCCTGGGGGTTGAGCCGATGCCGGGTGTTTGGACCTCTACGGCCCCTCGGCGGAGGCAACACACCTCTTTGGCCTCTGCTTCACGTAGACGGCACCCCCGGACTGACCCACCCGGGGGAAACCGGTGGTCGCCTTTTCCTGTACCCCTCTCCAACCTTTTGCTTTCCTATCTCCTTTCTTTTACTCTCCTATCATCTCTTCTTTTCCGTCACTTCCTAATTTTCACAGGCGGCTTGGGTTAACCTTGTGTATGTGCCCTCCCTTGGGTATAATATATTAGGTTATAGTGGCAATGTACGGTTGGCGGCTGCAGCCTTACGCGTTAAGTGCTGCAGCGTCCCCTAGTTGGGCTCCGTGGTGGGTGGCCGCCATTGCTGCCGAAATAAACCAAACCAGTATGGGAACGCCTGCATTTCCCCGTTTACTTGATCGTCACCCTCACAAGAGGGGACGCACCGAAGAACTATTAAGCTTATTCAGACCAAGAGAAATTTCCCCCCGTTACCAAGTAGTTCACAGTGAGAAGACCGAAAACCAGCAAGAACCGTATCCCCTTTTCTAGTCGCAAAAGGCTTGACTGACGCCCTTGGCCCAGGTTACAAAGTCACCAAAATGGCGAGCGGGGACCTCCTGCTTGAGATCCGTGATAAAGAGCAGCACAATAAACTCAACAAGCTTGTGGCATTTGGAGACATTCCTGTTACCGTTTCACCTCACCGTTCTATGAATACAGCACGCGGAGTAGTTTCTGATGCAGATCTCATTGACTTGTCCGAAACCGAACTATTGGAGGGCTGGAAAGAGCAAAATGTAACCAACGTACAGCGTATCATTATCCGACGAGACAATAAAGAAATTCCTACAAAACACCTGATCCTGACCTTTGCCACTTGCGATCTACCACAAACAATAGAAACCGGATACACTAAGATAGCTGTCAGACCATACATACCTAATCCAAGACGATGTTTCCAATGTCAAAGATTTGGCCACGGCTCGCAGAGCTGTCGTGGTAGACTTACATGCGCGAAATGTGGAGTCCAAGGTCATGCCTCAGATAACTGCGAAGCGACACCACACTGTGTAAACTGTGATGGTGAACATCCAGCTTACTCCAGATCCTGTCCTAACTGGAAAAAAGAAAAAGAAATTATCACTCTCAAAGTGCGCGAGAACATTTCGTTCAGGGAAGCACGTAAAAGGTGCTCACCATTCCACACTACCACATATGCTGATGCGGCGCGTCAAGGGGCAGCGTCGCAGCGGCTACTGCCACCTGCCCAGCTCGCGCGCAGCGAGCTGTCGCTTGTGGCTCCTGCCCCCAGGGTGGAAGGAGCTAAGTCTACTCCACCCAACCAGCGAACAGGCCCGGTTACCCTAGGGTTGCCGGCACCACAACAGTCCTCGGTGGCATCCTGCGCTTCGCGTAGCGAACCCGCAGGCCCGCCAGCAGCTCCCACGGTGGGTGCAGTCAAGGCTGCCTCACCCTCACCGGCCCCTGCTGGTGCTGGCAACAGCCGGCGCAGCTCAGGCCCAAAGGCAGCCCCATCGACATCCGGGCTGGTGGGCGCAAATGTCTCGTCCTTCGCGGCGAGACTTTCTCGTGAAACTTCTCGCTCGCAAGATCGCATGTCCGGCGCCTCACAAGAGGCAATGGACACCACACCCACCCCGACGGCGCACCAAGCGCCTAAGGAGCGGCGAGGTTCCCTCGACCGCTTCAGAAAAGACAAATCCCGCGTTACAGGGCCTGGAAAGGGCTCTGTAATCTAATGCAACACTTCCTTTTTGTTTTTAGTACACAAAGCACCCATTTACTTTCAGTATGGCCACACAAATTATACAATGGAACATCAGAGGCCTTCTTAGGAACCTCGATGATGTGCAAGAACTTCTCCACAAATACAATCCAAAAGTGCTGTGTGTACAGGAAACTCATTTAAAATCGACACATACAAACTTTCTTCGACAGTATGTTACGTTTCGTAAAGATCGCGATGATGGTCTCGCATCATCAGGCGGTGTTGCCATTATGACTCACAAAAGCATAGCATGTCAACGTTTGCAGCTGCAAACACCCCTTGAAGCAGTGGCAGTTCGACTGGTTCTCCTTAACAAACCCATCACCATTTGCTCGCTATACATACCCCCACATTACCGCTTACACAAACACGAATTTCAGTCCTTGATAGACGAATTGCCCGAGCCCTATCTTGTTCTTGGCGATCTCAATGCACACAACAGTCTGTGGGGCGACGCTCGCATCGATGCGCGAGGCCGTCTAATTCAAGATTTTCTTTTCTCATCCGGTGCTTGTCTGCTTAACAAAAAAGAACCGACATATTATTGTCTTGCAAACAAAACCTTTTCCTCTATAGACCTCAGCATAGCTTCTCCATCCATATTACCTGAACTTGAATGGGAAGTTATAAAAAACCCTTACGGGAGCGACCATTTCCCAATACTGCTGAGAGCGCCAAGACAATACGAATCTCCACCACATGCTCCCCGGTGGAAGGTCAATGCAGCGGACTGGGAAAAATTCCAAACACTTACCAGTAAGCTCTCGTGGGCTGACATTTCATTGCTCGGAATTGACGGTGCCATCGAGTATTTTACAAATTTCATAATAGATGCAGCTTCTAAGTGTATTCCCCAAACAAGTGGTCTTTCTAGCAAACGCCGTGTTCCGTGGTGGAATGAACAATGCCGGAACGCACGTAGGCAGCAGAACAGAGCATGGAGGCAGCTTCGCAATTATCCTACTGCTGAAAACCTTGTCAGTTTCAAGAAAATCAAGTCCCAAGGTAGGAGAACACGCAGACAAGCCAGGAGAGACAGCTGGCAAACATTTTTATCAAGTATCAACTCGTACACGGATGAGGCCAAGGTTTGGAACAGGGTGAATAGAGTAAGAGGACGACAAACACATCCGCCTCCCCTGGTAGACAGACAGGGAGACAGCCTGGAGGACCAAGCGAACCATCTGGGTGCACATTTTGAACATGTTTCTAGTTCATCACACTATTCTCCAGCGTTTAAAAGATACAAATCAGCAATAGAAAAACAAAAACTGGACCGAAAGAGCACCGGAAACGAGCCATATAACCTACCTTTCTCCCTAGCAGAGCTGCATGCATCACTCACCTGTTGCAACCAATCTGCCCCAGGACCTGACCGTATACTATATGACATGTTGAAAAACCTACCCTCTGAAACTAAGAAAACCCTTCTCTGTCTCTATAACTCTATATGGACCTCCGGCGAGATCTCCTCTGCCTGGAAAGAGGCCATAGTGATCCCTATCCTGAAGCAGGGCAAGGATCCATCGTCCGTATCGAGTTACCGGCCCATAGCTCTAACAAGCTTCCTCTGCAAAGCTTTCGAGAAAATGATAAACCGTCGTCTGATACATTTCCTAGAATCAAACAAGCTGCTTGACCCATACCAGTGCGGTTTTCGCGAGGGTCGATCCACCATTGACCATTTGATACGTATTGAGGCACAGATACGTGAAGCTTTTGTTCACAAACAATTCTTCCTTTCTGTTTTCCTCGATATGGAAAAAGCATACGACACCACATGGCGGTTCGGAATACTGAGAGACCTCTCCCACTTTGGTATACGTGGTAATATGTTAAATGTGATTGAAAGTTATCTGCTGAATCGCACATTCCGTGTTCGAGTTGGCAATGCATTATCATGGCCTTTCGTGCAGGAAACCGGAGTACCACAAGGTGGGGTGCTCAGTTGCACTCTCTTCATTATAAAAATGATTTCCTTGCGTCTATGCATCCCACGCAACATGTTTTATTCAACGTATGTCGATGATATACAGATTGGATTTAAATCATGCAACCTTGCAATCTCTGAGCGGCAGGTTCAACTTGGTCTGAACAAGGTGGCTAAATGGGCAGACGAGAATGGGTTCTGCCTAAATCCACAAAAGAGCGCCTGCGTCCTTTTTTCTAGAAAGAGAGGACTGTACCCGACCCCGACATTGACCTGCAAGGACAGCGTCTACCTGTAAAACGGAACATAAATTCTTAGGCATAATTCTTGACACTAAGCTAACATTCATACCACACCTAAAACATCTAAAAAACAAGTGCATGAAAACAATGAATATTTTAAAAGTGTTGTCACGCACTACATGGGGTAGTGACAGAAAGTGTCTGTTAAATTTGTATAAAAGCCTCATACGAACACGCCTAGACTACGGGGCCATAATTTACCAGTCAGCCACCCCAACCGCGTTGAAGATGCTGGACCCCATCCACCATCTAGGTATTCGCTTGTCTACAGGTGCCTTTAGGACAAGCCCTGTAGAAAGCCTTTACGTGGAATCCAATGAGTGGTCCCTCCACTTCCAGAGGACCTACACAGCTTTCATGTATTTTCTTAGAGTGAATGCAAACAGTGAACATCCCTCATATTCCACCGTAAATGATTTGTCCAGCTCCCACCTCTTTCATAACCGACCTGCAGTAAGAGAGCCCTTCTCGTTGCGTGTGAGAAGTCTGGCTGAGGAAATGGATGTCGCACTCTTTGAACATCGTCTAATGACACCCACTATACAGGTCTCACCGTGGCAGTGGCAGATTGTCGACTGTGATTTGTCCTTTTTACATGTTTCGAAGCACGCCCCAGTTGCACACATTCGAATGCATTTCCTCGAACTGCAGCATAAATACTCCTGTCCGGAATTTTACACCGATGCATCAAAGTCTCATGCTGGCGTCTCTTATGCAGCGGTTGGCCCATCATTTTCAGATGCCGACGCCCTGCACCCCCAAACGAGCATTTTCACAGCAGAGGCTTGTGCAATACTGTCGGCTCTTAAACATATCAAAGAATCGAAAATACCAAAAGCAATTATCTACACAGGCTCGCTGAGCGTAGTAAAAGCTCTAAAATCTCTTAAAAGGCACAAAAATCCAGTAATAGTATCGCTTTATTCATTAATATGTAATATATATGCGTCTGGGCAGCATGTTGTGGTGTGCTGGGTGCCAGGACACCGAGACATCGAGGGAAATGTACTGGCAGACCAGATTGCCACATCCATCGACGCAAAAGCTGGAAACACATCCATGCCCGTCCCTGTTCCCGATATGACGCAAGAGACTTCGAGCCCACTGGCAACGTTTGTGGGACGCCCAGAGTCTAAACAAACTTCATTTATTTAAGCCTCGCTTAGGGAACTGGCCATCCACCACGAAATCTAGAAGAAATGATGTCCTATTCTGTAGGCTCAGAATAGGACACACTTACGGCACGCACAATTACTTGTTGTCTGGAGGCGAACCCCCGACCTGTACTAGATGTGGGGAGGTACTTACTGTACTTCACATCCTAGTGCAGTGTCCTCTAATAGAACCTGAAAGAAAGAAACACTTTGTTCAAGCCTATAGAGAGAACATACCCCTTCACCCAGCGATGTTTTTAGCTAATGACCCGGTATTTCAGCACGACTCAGTTTTAGCCTTTTTAAACGACATCGACATTTTGCAAGTTCTTCGCCCGAGAGATTCGTAGCAGGGTCCTCTTTCAGAGGACGCTGCTGCGACAGCATTATTGAAATGCACTCTCCTCCAGGCTCTTGCTTCTAAGGGTCTCTGTGAGGCAGTAGTGCCTAGTATCGCTCACAGCTTTTTTATACCATATTATATTCATTGCGCCCCTATCACATCATTGTCATGATCTTATTAATTTTGTCTTTTACGCACCTTTAGTGCGCAGGATTTTAGGCCCCTTTACAGCCACCCTACACCTACTCACTGTCATTTATCATACCATTGCTCACTCACTACACCACGTCTTGGCGCTCTTTGGCCATAGCTGGCCCTTGCGCCAGAAAACAACATATATCATCATCATCATCATCTTCTTTCCATCCATTCAGGAGTTCTTCGTCAGTCAAATCCATGAGGTCGCTGTCTGAAACCACACCCTTGACGGTGTTCATTGTTCGGTGTGCGCTGACAGATATGGTTTTATCGCCAAATGCCACCAGGTTTGTGAGTTTCTCGTACTGCATTTTGTCTTTTACCTCAATCAGAAGGTCACCACTTGCCATCTTGGTGGCTTTGTAGCTACTTCCAATGACCTCCGTGAGACATTTTGACACTAAGAAGGGTGAAATGTTTGTCGCTTTTTTGTCGGCGTTTTCGCAGTGAATCACGTGGAAACGTGGAAAAATTTCTGTGGCCTTTGTGAAGAAGTTGAATGATTCATCGGTGCGCCCTCTTTTTATGAGCGGGCGATCAGGGAGTTTGGGGTATGAGGAAGCCATACAAATTAGTGACTTCGGCAGCGGTGCCAGCCGCCCACCGCGGAGCCCAACAAGGGGACGCGACAGGGTTGTTATGAACAAGACCTGCCAACGCCAGCTGTACACAACCACTATAACCAAATATGATATAACCAAGGTTGGCTATCTCACACAAGGTTAACCCTAGCTGCCTGGAAAATCAGAATATAAGAAATAAGAAGGAGACAGGAAAGATTGAAAGTGAGAGAAAAAGACGAAGATTGAAGAGGAGGATAGGAAAAGGCAACTACCAATTTCCCCCGGGTGGGTCAGTCCGGGGGTGCCGTCTATGTGAAGCCGAGGCCAAAGGGGTGTGTTGCCTCTGCCGGGGGGCCATAAAGGTCCGAACACCCGGCATCGGCTCAACCCCCAGGATCCCCCTTTCCCCAGACACGGCTCAGCCGCGCACGGCTACACGCGGGAGGGTCCAACCCTCATGTGCTCGGGTCGGTGGTGGCGCACCTCACCAAATAAATGCCTGCTTGCGCAGACGCCCCTGCGGGCTTGAATCAGCATATGGTACAAGAACATCATGTGAACCAAACCCTCATTATAACAAGCCATCACGACAGAAAATTGAAATTGCTTTAAGCACTATCTCGTTACAAGCACAAATGCTCTAAGGTTGCTGTTCAACAGTCCAAAGGCTTGTGATAGCAGCAGTGCTTTGAGCAGCTACACAGTTATCTCGTTGGTGATTATGATGGCATGTGGTAGAGTGGCAGGACTCTGCCTGTAAAGGTTGGCATGAGAAAGGGGAAAGAGCCATCATGCATGGTGCACCGACCAGTGTCATGTGAATTTCTCACTTCATACTAAGCCAAGTATGACACCACTGCACTTCAAATAATCCAGTATAAAATGTATGCAGTGCAATCCGAAGCTTATACAGGACATGAAGTAATAAGATTTTGTTATAGGGGGGGGGTTTGCTATACATTGTGTGACATCAGCATGCATTATCTGATTGATGTATGCTGGTTTTGAAGGGAAGTTTTGAGGCTCTAGCAGACATTTTATTGGCACACAGATCTTGGTAGGATTGAACTGCACTTTAGTTTAACTAACAATGCGTGTTGTGTTCAGGCTGGATTTGGGCAGTTTTTATTGCGCACCTATTCTGTGTGTATACACAAAGGTAACAAAGTGGACAAACTGCAACGCAAAAAAGCTATGTAATTCCACAGCCCAGGTGTGCAGGTTGCAGTTAACATCAGCACACTGTACTTGATTTCGGGGCCTACCCCATGCACCTGGTAGTCAGAGGCTTTACGCTTCAGCTGAAAATGGTGTTGCAGTTTTGTCAACCTAGTTATTTCTGTGAGCTTCTGCCAAATTAATTTGCAGCAAGTTTTGTAATTATAACAAAAGAATAAGTGTCTGATTCACATTGGATGAATACTACAATGAAAGTATTCTGTTGCGTTTCTGCTATTCCTACTACCTCAATTAAGTCAGAAATTTGTGTTGTATATGAAACGGCCATTAGCTTCGTCAGTACAGCACACTTGATTTTACTGACTTTTTCAGTGCCTCCATTTGTGCTATTTGCGGCAATTATGCTATTTGTAAAGAATGTGTCATCTTTTTTTTTGAATTTTAATACACATAGCTCATTGACCTTTCTGGTAACCCTGGTTTTTGTTTAGGCAACCAGGAAAGCTGTACTAGGAAGCAGGGAAAGCATTTGTTGCAAAATACCCCAGTTTGGCTGACAGCACTGGCACCGGATATGTAAGCTTTACTACTCTTTTTTGTCTACTGCAAAGAAGTAAGCCTCGGCCAGATATACTTAGCATAGCTTTAATTCTCCCATAACTGCTGTGATTACTAGGGGGTATATTCACATATAGGTTTCAGATTAGCTAGCATGTGCACTGCTCCCGCGCTCAACTTGGGGGGTAATGAGGTCTGTGCTTTTGCTCTGATACAAGTGAAGTGAAAACCTGAGGCTGCATTTGCATGTGACAGTGACCCACCACCTTGCACATGTCCTAACCACTCTGAACACTAATTTGCATGCTGTAATATCTTGATGCATGTTTTAGAATACACCAGTAAGCAAACCTTTATTGAAAGCAGCACAATGCTTTATAAAACTGCTCATTTAGTCTTAATGATTCAGAATGTTTCAAAGCAATGTTATAAACTTGCATATCTGCCACTTTCTAGCTCTGCTGTGCAGTAATAACCGAAATGTATCTATCTACTGTGAGATGTAATAAAATGTTGACATTTAAAATTTTCAGGATTCCAGGAGGGAATCGTTGCGCTTCAAGGCGAAGTACGAAAGAAGACAGATAAAGATCCAGCGCGGGGAAATTGCGCCTACCAAAAGGCCTCAAACAAGTAAAGTAGTACATTGACCAGTGGCGAGACAACGGCGAAAAGAACGAAAAGACCTACCGCTGTAAGCATCGGTTGCCTGGCATTGGCATGTAACAAATCATTTATTTGAAAACGTGATAGGTGCGACATTTTTTTCTTAGGTTATTGAAGTATGGGATAGCGAAGATGAGAACAGCATCAGAAGCATTGAGCAACTGTGTCGGCCTTCGCCTATGCCAACGATCTCATATGAATTGCTTCCAGTTATGAAGAACTGGTGAGGATTCTGGGTGTGGCTCAACGACACTTCAAAAAGATTGGATTGGCTCTAAACCCCCCAAAAACACAGTATTTTGACTGGAGGTACGAGGCCCATCGACTCAAGCGGTTGATTACGACATTCCCCAGCTGCGGTTGGGGGATGGCGTGATCAGCCCCAAGAGTCGAAACAAACCTATCAGGTATCTAGGCCTCTACCTATTCGTTAATAAACCTCCGAAAGCTTCAATTACATTGATTGAGAGAGAATTGGCACTTATTAATTCGGCCAAATTGAAGCCTTTTCAAAAAGTTGTCGCAGTTTCACCTGAAAGGTGAAGCATCAATTGCGATAGCAAACTTGTAGAGAGCTATACGGAGTAATGATATTAGCTTTATCAGCTGTATAAACTTGGACATGCAGCAGCATCGGCAACACGCAGAACTGTTGTCGACGCCATCCGCGTTTTGCCCGCGTTCGCTCAAAATGCGTGCGGCGTTGGTGACTGTTGCCGGAGCCTCTGATATAAATAGGCACTGCGTGCCGCAGCTAAACGTCGCCTCCCTTCCCTCCCCCTCCCCCACGGCCTCTCGCTCGTCGGAAGAAGGCGCGTTTGCTCTACATACATGGTGATTGTGAAGGAGAACAGAGACGCCTACTTCTGCAGCCCTTAAGCGAGCACGGCGCAGAACGCGCGTTTGTTCTCCGCCGTGCGTTCACTCCCCGTGAAAGACGCGCCCCTCGCGCCCTTTCACTCGCACATACAGCGTTCGGCGCGCGGCGACGATTTCTTCTCCGAATGACGTCATACGGAACCTCACGGCGACGGCGACGGCAGAAATCTGCTTTTGAGTGTCCATATAATTGCTATCGCAATAAAACTAAACTGCATTTCGACCCTATTGGTCCCAAAATTGTTATATGCCACGTCCAGCTCCCTCTCAGTTCTGCCTATCACAGCTGCCATTGATAGTTGTGTAAGGCAGGAATTTAACAGAATTTTGCACCTGCCTATGTCCTTTCCTGATTTCATGATTCATGCCCCTCATCGAGCAGGGGGTTTGGGCGTCTTGGAGCTTTCTCTCGTTTCGGCCAAATCGCAAGTCCTTCGCGAGGCTTCAGCGTCTGAGCTCCCTGATCGTGGACGCAGTCCTGGATGGCGCACTCGACGGCTTCAGGCGGAAGCTAGAGGAGAAGGTGGGTGTACCGCTGGGGGTCGTCGAGCCAGCGTCGTTGGATAGGGCACTTGGTGTA
This sequence comes from Dermacentor silvarum, assembly GCF_013339745.2. Taxonomy (NCBI): domain Eukaryota; kingdom Metazoa; phylum Arthropoda; class Arachnida; order Ixodida; family Ixodidae; genus Dermacentor; species Dermacentor silvarum. The sequence continues at coordinate 25,689,350 of NC_051162.1, read as the reverse complement.
GTCGAAATCGCACTTGGCGGAGGTACAGCAAAAAATGTCACAGTTTCGCCCTAAGGGCGAAGCAATGAATGCGATAGCAACACAGCAATGCCATACGAAATGAGGTGAGCGGCTTTGGTAGCAATATGAATTGTAGCAAACATGAGCTGATTAAGTAAGCAGGTGTGCTGCGCCTTAAGTAGACCGACATGAAGAGAGACTCGATGACCACGAGAAGGCGCCTGTGAAACGGTGGTGTTGATGAGAAGCGCTTCCCGTGGGCAGCGCGTGCAAAGAGACACACCTGTAGCGCTGCACTGCCGATCCGGGCAGCATTGCATGTGTAGCGTGCGTTGGAAAATGTGGCCCGACTATTACTAACTGAATGAACAATCGTGGTGTGAGCGCGCACAAACAAACATGAATAGATCACACTGAATGACTGCAGACAACGACTGTCAAAACGCTGGCAGCAAGCAGCGGGCGAAGGTACGTGCGGTGTAACGCTTCAACGGAATTCGCCGCTCAGTTTAAACTGAGCGGCGAATGCACGGCGCATAAAGGTCAGAGCCGTGTGGAGATAAGCGACGGTGCGAGCGAGCCACGAGAGCGGTTGCTGGCAGCGTAGAAGTGCGCCCCCCCCCCCAGCTCCCTCCGGCGCTGGCTTCCCGCTTCCTTGCTTGCGCGTGGGAGATTGCGTGCGTTCGCTCTCCGTGATAGCGCGCGTCCCCGCACGCTTCCGCTCAGGCATACGGCGCGCGGCGAATATTTTATCTATAGGGAACCTGACGGCGACGGCGACGCCGACGGCAGAAATCCGGTTGACGTGTCCATATAATTGCTATCGCAATAAAACATACGAACAAAAGTGTTTTGGATTTTGAGACTGATCCATTTGGGAACAGGTGGCTCAGGCCCGACGCGAGGTTCATGAGCCATGGAGACCGAATAAAGGCCTTACGGCTGCACTCCAACCTATTCCCAACAAGGACTTTCTCCAATCGGCATAGTAGTGATGATTCTCCAAAGCCATGCAGGCGATGCCATAAGGCTCAAGAAACGACGAATCATATCCTCCAGGTGTGTGAGGCCGCCCACGAGCCGCGTTTTTCGCGGCATAACTTCATTGCTAAAGCCATCATCAAAGCCATCACGTGACTTCAATCACGTCACCCAGATGCTGAGATCTCAAGCGAGCACCTCCTTGTGACCGATTGCGGTGACATCGTGGTTGTCCTCAAGGACAAAACATTCATTTTGGATGTGGCGGTGGCTTGGGATCCCTGGACTGACACACTAGAAGCCATGTGTACCCACAAGAGGAACAAGTATTTGCCCCTTGTGTCACTTTTTCGAGAACGCCAACTTCAGAAGGAGGTTAAAGTCCTAGGACTGGTGTTCGGCGCACGTGGACTAATCTGTCCAAGCACACAAACGAGCTAAAAGAGGGAGAACTGGCCCGGCTTGCAGCCAGAACACTGGTGAGCAGTTTTATTTGCCTTAACCGATTTTCAAACAAGTTTGCTTGACAACAGAGGAATTGGCAGCCCGTTTACGTGCCTGCATCTGATCACCCATCGTCATACACCTGCATTACATTTATTCACGTCATCACACAGTCATGACATCATTTTAAGTGTATGTTATGTGTTTTATATCTCCTTTATATGTGCTCTTTTGTGTTCTCTTTCTGTTTGTAAAAAAATGTCTAGCATTTTTATCTGATACTTTTAAATAATTTTTTGCAGTAGAATGGTGGTTAGGAGCCGACGTGGTTAGGAGCCAAGGACCGAAGGAATGACTATAACGACATCACGAAGGTCTACCACCTGGCTCGCAGGACTCTCCCACCCCCGCACCCCAGGCTGAGTCGAGCGGAGGCGGTACTATTGAGACAGCTCCAGACCGGAACGCTACCGATCCCGGGACTCATCCATCGCATGTACCCCGAGACATACCCGGCCGGCAACTGTAAGGTCTGCCGGAGGGAGACAGCAGATTACATGCACATCTTGTGGGACTGCATCAAACACCCAGAGGATGCAAGATCAAGGACGATCGCGCCGGGGCTCGACGCAGCCGCGAAGCTCTACGACCAAGACCAACAGCTCTGGTGTGTGGTGTTTTATGGCGCAAGGGCCAGGTATGGCCAAAGAGCGCCATGCCAGAGTTTGTGAGTTTGCAGTGGAGCGAGGAATTCTGAAAAGTAGATGAGCGTGGCTGTAAAGGGGCCTAAAGATAATCGCTGTAAAGTGCGTAAAATATGCATGTACTAAGATCATGGCAATGACTAATGAGGTGCACTATGAAATGAAGAATGCATTGAGAAAGAATGACACGATATTTCAAATATTTAAGATGCAGTAATTGGCAAGAAGCACTACTGCCTAAACAGCGCCCTTGAAACAAAGCCCGCATCCTCTGGAGAGAGGATGCGCTACGAACTTATTGGGCTAATAACATGCAGGACCACCTCGTTCAAGAAATCGACAACTGCTTTGGCATTAGAAAACGGCTCTTCACCGAGAAACATAATGGGATGAAGACGGACATGATATCGGTACGCTTGTGGAAAATATTTCTTTCTCTCTGTTTCGGCTTCCCGACACTCGAGGAGGATGTGGAGGACGGTCAGCCTCTGACCACATCTACAACAAGTTGGTGGTTCATCGCCAGTCAGCAAAAAACTGTGGGTGCCATATGTATGCCCTATTAATAGACGACAGAACAGGACATCAGTTCGTTGTGTTTTCGTTGCGGGGGGCCAGAAACCTAACTGTGGCTTAATCAAGTGAAGCTTATTTTTTTCAGCGTCCCACAAGCGCTGCCAGTGGGCTCGCTGTTTCTTTTGCAAAAATGGCTTCAGATCTGTGGGAGGAATAACAGCGGCAGGATTAATAGTTTGCGATGTAGTTGATGTGGCTAACTGGTCTGCGAACTCATTACCCTCAATGCCTATATGACCAGGCACCCAGCATATAATCATGCTGGTTAGATATATACGCTCTGCATAAAATGGAATAGAGCTCAGTAAGTACAGGGTTTCTGTGTTTACACAGCGACTTCAATGCTTTCACAACACTTTAGGAGTCTGTAAATATGATAGTCTTTTGAAGTTTTGATTTCATTATATACTTCACTGCCGATAATAGTGTATAGGCCTCAGCCGTAAAGATACTTGTCTCCGGGTGCAGTACACCGGATTCCGAAAACGATGGACCGATGGCTGCATAAGATACCCCGGCTTGTGACTTGGAAGCGTCTGTGTAAAACTCTGTACACGAGTATTTAGATTGGAGGTCTAAGAAATGAATTCGAATGTGTGCCTCTGGGGCGTGTTTAGTGACCTCTATGAACGATGTATCACATTCTATGAGCTGCCACTGCCACGGAGGTAACAGTTCTGCTGGAGCCATAGTGGACTGTTCAAAAATTGGAACGCCCATTTCCTCACTAAGGTTTCTTTCACGCAATGAGAACGGCTTTCTCGCTGCAGGTTGGTTATGGAAGAGTATGGCAGCGGTCACATCGTTTATTGTTGAATAAGAAGGACGTTCAATATTTACTTGTACTTTCAGAAAATATTTAAAACTGCTGTATGACCGCTGCAGATGAAGTGACCGCTGATTAGAGTCTACGTAGAGGCTCTGAATTGGACTTGTCCTGAAAGCACCAGTCGCGAGACGGATACCCAAGTGGAGAACGGAGTCTAGTATTTTTAATGCACTTGCCGTTGCAGAATGATAAATTATAGACCCGTAATCAAGGCGTGAGATGACAAGACTTTTATGCAGGTTAAGCAAACACTTTTGATCACTACCCAAGTCGTACGCGACAGAAGCTTTAAAAGGTTCATTGTCTTCAGGCATTTTGCCCTCAGAAGCTTAAGATGAGGAATAAATGTGAGTTTAGCATCCAAAACGATTCCTAAATACTTGTGCTCGCTGCTCACAGAGAGCGCATCTCCTTTGATTCCAATACCTGGGACTGGCGTTACGCCTCTCTTGTTAGTAAAGAGTATGCAGGTGCTCTTCTGGGCATTTACTTTAAACCCATTTTGATCTGCCCATTTGGACAATTTGTTTATTACAAGCTTCACTTGTCGTTCGCAGATGGCAATATTGCATGACTTGAAGGCTATTTGCACATCGTCTACATAAACAGAATAAAACATTGTGCGAGGAATGACTGTATGAAGGCAGTTCATTTTTACAATAAATAACGTGCAACTAAGCATGCCCCCTTGCGGTATACCGGTCTCTTGAGTGAAGGGCCTAAACAGAGCGTTACCCACTCTTATGCGGAATGTGCGATTAGATAACTTTCGATTGTGTTTAGCATGTGCCACGGACACACATCGCCGAAAGATCTCGGAGAATTCCGTAGCGCCATGTGGTGTCGTAAGCCTTTTCTAGGTCCAGAAATACTGAGAGACAGAACTTCTGATATATAAAAGCATCTCTAATATAAGATTCAATGCGAACAAGGTGGTCTGTTGTGGACATACCTTCCCTGAAGCCACATTGGAAGGGGTCAAGAATATTGCCGCTTTCAAGCACACAGATCATCGCTGGTTTATCACTTTTTCGAATAATTTACAAATACAGCTTGTTGATGCTATTGGCCTATAACTACTGGCTAAAGATGGGTCCTTGCCTTGTTTAAGTACAGGAAGGATCACACTTTCCTTCCACGAAGATGGTATGTAAACAGCAGCCCACATAGCATTTAAAAGACTTAATAATGTTTTTTTTTGTTTCAGGATGCAGGTGCGTAATCATTTCGTACATGATACGATCGCCACCTGGTGCGGAGTTGTTGCAACAGTTCAGAGATGCCCTAAGTTCAGCAAGAGAAAATGGTCGATTGTATGTCTCATTTGGCGCACATTTGCGTTCGAGGGGCTGTCGCTCTGCGCGTTCGTTGAACTTCAAGAAGTGTTCTGTGTATGTGACGCACTGGAGAGGTGTTCAAAATGTTCACCCAGGAAGTCAGCCTGATCTTCCAGGCTATCACCTTCTGTGTTTACCAAGGGGAATGGTTTTGTGTGACGTCCTTTTAGTGTGTTTACTCTGTTCCACGCTTTTCTGTCGTCCGTATAGGAATTTATACTGCGAAGATACTGCTCCCAAGTATCTCTTTTAGCACATCGACGTGTTCTTCTGCCTTGGGATTTTGCCTGTTTGAAGTTGATGAGGTTTTTGGCAGTTGGAGAGTTGCGAAGCAATCCCCAAGCCTTGTTTTGTTGTTTCCGTGCCTTTCTACAATCGTCGTTCCACCATGGGATGCGACCCTTTCTGGCTAGTCCGTTAGTTTGTTGGATGGATTTTGTGGCAGCCTCTATTATGAAACTTGTCAAGTAAGCCACATCATCGTCTATGTTAAAACCAGCAATGTCATCCTGAGATAAGTATGTTATTTTTCTGAAGAGAACCCAGTTTGATGATTCAACCTTCCACCGGGGAACATGTAGAGAGCATTCAGCCTGTTTTGTTATATTTATGATTATTGGGAAGTGGTCACTTCCGTAGGGGTTCTTAATAACGTTTTAATCAAGGTAAGGCATTAGTGTACTGGATACTATGCTCAAGTCTATTGAGGAGTAGGTTTTGTGCGGAACGCTATAATACGTCGGCTCCTTCTTATTGAGTAGACATGCATCCGAGGAAAAAAGAAAATTTTCTATTAAACGCCCTCTTCCGTCACAAAGGCTGTCTCCCCACAAAGTGTTATGCGCGTTTAAGTCCCCAAAATCTATGTATGGCTCCGGAAGTACATCAAAGTAGTTTTGAAATTCGGTTTTCTGGAGTTGATAATTCAGAGGGATGTCATCATCATCATCAGCCTATATTTATGTCCACTGCAGGACGAAGGCCTCTCCCTGCGATCTCCAATTGTCCCTGTCTTGCGCTAGTGTATTCCAACTTGCGCCTGAGAATTTCCTAACCTCATCATCACACCTGACTTTCTGCCGTCCTCGACTGCGCTTCCCTTCTCTTGGTATACATTCTGTAACCCTAATGGTCCACCGGTTATCGATCCTACGCATTACGTGGCCTGCCCAGCTCCATTTCTTCCGCTTAATGTCAACTAGAATATCGTCTACCCCCGTTTGTTCTCTGATCCACACCGCTGACTTCCTGTCTCAACGTTACTCCTAAGATTTCTCTTTCCATCGCTCTTTGTGCGGTCCTTAACTTGTTCTCGAGCTTCTTTGTTAACCTCCAAGTTTCTGCCCCATATGTTAGCACCGGTAGAATGCAATGATTGTACACTTTTTATTTCAACGACAGTGGTAAGCTTCCAGTCAGGATTTGGCAATGCCTGCCGTATGCACTCCAACCCAATTTTATTCTTCTGTAAATTTCCTTCCCATGATCAGGGTCCCCTGTGAGTAATTGACCTAGATAAACATATTAGAGGGATGCATATAGAGCTAATTGTAACTAGTGTATTGAACAACACCGCGCGGACAGCAACTACCTCTAGGGACGTACGGAGTTTTAGTTCTCGGCAGGCAACAACTCTGTCGACTACGATACCCACACCACCGGATGATGCGGCAGTGTCATCGCGGTCTTTGCGAAAAATAGCGTACTTTCGGAGGAAATTTGTTTGCGTATGTTTCAGGTGTGTTTCTTGAACACACAGCACCTTTGGATTATACTTATTAGGAGTTCTTTAATGTCATCGAGGTTGTGGAGGAGACCTTCCATTGTAATATTTGTGTATCCTATCCATGTTGAACGTGGTTTTTGTGCTGTGTGTTTGAGAAAGACGAGCTATTTCACAGGGCCCTTTCCGGGCGCTGTGATGCGGTATTTTTCTTGTCTGGAGCGGTCGAGGGATTCTCGCCGCTCTTTAGGCGCTGGCGGTGCCGTCTGGCCGGTTGTGTCCATTGCCTCTTCTGGGGCGCTGGACACGCGCTCTTGCGAGCGGTTGGTTTGACGTGAAAGCCTCGTCTCGAGGGACGAGGCCCTGGAGGCCAGCAGCACGGACGTCGATGGCCCCTTGTTCTGAGATGGCGGAGCAGCGCTAGCTGCAGCCGACGAGGGGGCGGATGGCGTCGCTGGCGGTTCACTGTGTGTGTGCCGCACAGCCGCCGGAAACCGTTTTGTCGCTGCCCCCTGACGCGCCACTTCGGCAAAGGTGTTCTTAGGCAGGTATTATGACCCGCCGGGGTGGCTCAGTCAGCTAAGGCGTTGCGCTGCTGAGCACGAGGTCGCGGGATCGAATCCCGGCCCCGGCGGCCGCATTTCGATGGAGGCGAAATGCAAAAACGCCCGTGTACTTGCGTTGTAGTGCACGTTAAAGAACCCCAGGTGGTCAAAATTAATCCGGAGCCCTCCACTACGGCGTGCCTCATAATCAGAACTGGTTTTGGCACGTAAAACCTCAGAAAGAAGAAGAAGAAGAAGGCAGGTATTAAACCCGCCTACGTGCCTCCTTAAATCATATATTCTGTTTTACCTTGATTGTAACAATTTCTTTTTCCCTTTTCCATGATGGGCAGGACCGCGAGTATGCGGCGTGCTCCCCATGACGGTTCACACAGTGGAGAGAATCTTCACATGATTCAAAGAGATGCTCAGTCTCACTGCATTTCGCACAAGTCTGATGGCCTCGGCAGTTATGCGATCTGTGGCCGAATCTTTGGCACATTGAAGCATCAAAGAGGGTGTGGCACGTATGGCCTGACACGTAATTTAATGTATCCGGCCTCAATGGTCTCAGGTAGAACACTAGAACAAAATTAAGAATTATATGTTTTGTCTTTAGCTCCTTACCATCGCGCCTCATGATTCGTTTTACATTCAATACACTTTGTTCTTTGAATCCTTCCAAAAGTTCATCTTCGGTGAGCTCCAACAGGTCGTCATCAGAAATAACAACGCGGGTTGTGTTCATGGTGCGGTGCGGGGTCACAGTCACAGGAAAGTCTCCTAACGACACTAGATTCTGTAGTTTATCATGCTTTTTCTTATCGCGGAGTTCCAGAAAGAGGTCACCGCTGGCCATCCTCGTCGCCTTGTAACCTGGTCCTATAGTCTCTGTCAGAGTCTTTGCAACAATAAAGGGTAAGATCACTCTCACGGTCTTTTCAGTTGTCTCACTATGTACCATGTGGTAGCGTGGAAAGCTCTCAATTTGTCGGCCAAAAAATTAAAGAACTTCTTCAGTGTGCCCTCTTTTTCGGGGGCGATCAGAAAGCGCGGGAAAAGAACTAGTCATGCAAATATTCATGTTTCGGCAGAAACGCCAGCCACTCACCATGGAGTCCTACTAGGGGACGCTGCAGTGCCTGTAAACACAGGCCCTGCAAACGCCAGCTGTACGTCACCACTATAACCGAATATGAAATAACCTAGGTAGGCTACTCACACAGGGTTAACCCTCGCTGCCAAGAAGATCGGAAGTAATATAGAAGAGAGGAGAAGACAGGGAAGATTGAAAGTAAGTGAGAAAGACGAAGGTTGGAGAGGAGGATAGGAAAATGCAACTACCAATTTCTCCCGGATGGGTCAGCCCGGGAGTGCCATCTACGTGAAGCCGAGGCCAAAGGGGTGTGTTGCCTCCGCCGAGGGGCCTTAAAGGTCCAAACACTCACCATCGGCTCAACCCCCAGGATCCACTTTTCCCCGGACACGGCTAAGCCACGCATTGTTAAACCTGGGAGGGTCCAACCCTCGTGTGCTCGGGTCCGTGGTGTCGCAACACACCAAACGCCTGCTTACGCAGACGCCACTGCGGGGCAAGACCAACAGCTCTGGGCCGTCCAGCAGGCGCTGGGGGCGCCCGAAAGGCAGAGAGGGACCCAGCGAGCTGGTAACGGTGAGCGAAGATCCGCGCCGAGAAACGGCAACCCCATACACGTCGTAGGCCCCCGTCGAGGCGCGCGAGCGCCCAACTGCAGGCACAAATAAAGTTTGTTCCAATCCAATCCAATGGCACATTTTGGTATGCGTGGGAATCGAGCCCGGGCATACGGGATGCGAGACGGTCACGCTTCTCTGAAGCCACGGCTGCTCCACGGTTCTGGCTCACTAAAGGGGCGCCTAGTGTGTGTGTGATTGCACACGTCACGTAGCAGTTATCTCGCTGACTAAAGGCGTGGCCTAGTGCGTGCACTAACATGCTACACTTTAAGTACTACGTTAATTGTTCATATGTGCCGTTAAGCAGGTAGACTTAGTGCCACTTGTGTACTTCCCATTGCGGCTCGTTATGTCTTGCAAGAAGTGTAGCCCCGATTGTATAATTTCATATTTTACCAGACGTGCAGCAGACTTTCTCCTTCTTGAGTTACAAGGGTGTGACACCTACCTAACTTTCTTTATCCATTTCTCGAGGGCCGCATTTCACCCGCCTACAAGTTAACCCTAAGCGCAAGACGTGCCTGCATAACTTCGCACTCGAATCTTATCGATAGTTCTATCCGTTGTCTATTGTCACCACACCTTGCGTAATCTGAATGTATGCCCGACGCGAATTCTGTACTACTTTTTAGAAGGCACGCGGGCACTAGCAATTAAGCTGGAACCCTCGACGAGTCATGTATAAAAGCCGACCACCTTGACCCGCTGATCAGTTTCGCCGATCAAGGACTTTGCTCGCCGCTATCACTGCGCCTGAGTTCTGCTTGATTTGCTGCGCAGAAGTTCGCCCAATAAAGAGTTGCGTGATGCGCGGTTGTCACTACTGTGTTCTTCATGGTCTCTACGAGGTGGTAATCTACATGAGGCTGTGTGGTCCAGTGCAAAGTAGGACGATGGAGTCAAAGAAACGAGTACAAGCATACAATTATTCTAGGCAAAAATTGGAGGGCGCGTAAGCTTCGCTTTTAAAGGGCCCCTAAACCACCCAGAGGTCGAAATTTTATATATAATTACCGATTACCGATTCGCAAGTGCGCAAAAGCGAGCAATACGACGAGGAAGAGCAGACTAACCTGAAATTGTAGTTTCTTGTTCGACCAATGGACATCGTTACCCGCTGTTGACATCACCAGATGCACCATGTGACCTCTTTACCACCGCTGGGGATACCGGAAACGCCAGGAGAGGAGAAGGGCATTTTTTTTTTGTGGCGCGCCCGCGGCGCGTAGCGCTGCAGCGTTTGGCATCGTTGATGGCGACCGCATTCTGAACTCGATACGCGCGTACTTGAAATGTTCAAAAAGAATCTGAGGTGGTTTAGGGGCCTTAGGTAAGCTCTCCAAGTAAGAAAGGACGTAATAAAGAAGAAAAATCGAGTTAATTTGATGTTGGCTTTCAAGAAAACGTAACAGCTGAAGTACGCTCGAGAAAGGACCGCGTCAGTGGTTTTTCTTCGCAGAGATATGTAGATAGTTCGCGTGAGTTTCCGTTAAACTAAGACTTTATTTTCGGATTTCGCGAGTTATGAAAAAATAACGCTGTATCAGGATAGATACTGGTTATTCTGCAGTCTACTTCAGCTGATTTTCAGAAATCGCCGGATGGTTGTTGCCACATGCACGTGGAGAGTACCGTGCCTTAGAAACGGGCTGCACGGATCGCTTTTAGTAATGGTATACTCTACAGATTTCATTTCTCTTCGACGTATTATGTAAGGGTATGTCTAAGGAGTGGTGGCGTTGAGCAGAGGTAGAGCACCCGACTCTAAATGTGAAGGTCGTAGGTTCGAATCCTACTCCAGTCCACCACACCTTCAGGCATGAAGTGGTGCCTGACACCGGCAAAAAATATATTGCCGAGAGCTAGTGGGGCTATACTAGTTCAGGTGCAACCAAACTAGGCAGGCCCACTTAGCTTCATCAAAGTCACTCCCTCACCAGAACAGGAATTGGCCTCCCTGATGCAGTATTCGGCCACTACCTCTCTCATGACTCCGACAATTAACCCATGGCCCTCAGTGCCCAGCGGCTGCGGAGCACCTGACCAAGGCGGTGGTCAGACCTGCGACGTGGCCGAGTGTGCTAAGAATCTCTGGGTCCGGACAGGCCGCCAATGGAAACTGAACCTGGCAACGTTCAAGACGCGCACCCTCTCGAGTGAGGCTAGCTTAGCAGGACGATTTGAGGAATTATCAGGCATTGCCTGGGATATTATTGGCCTTAGGTTAGAAGAACTGGTGAGGCTTACACAGTGCTTACTAACGGCCACGTTCTCTGCTACAGAGGTCTTCCAGATAAGACAGAATCCAGGGTAGGACTTCTAGTCCATAACAACATAGCGGGCAACATTGATGAATTTTGCAGCATTATGAGAGGGTAGCAGTTGTAATAAAGTTGAATAGGAGGTGCAAAATGAAGGTAGTACAAGCCTACGCCCCAACCTCCAGTCGCTATGATGAAGAAATAGAAGTTTTATGAAGATGTTGAATTAGCAATGAGACAGGTGCAAACTCAGTATATTGTAGTCATGGGCGACTTGAATGAAATTGTGTGGTTTAGTGGCGCAAGGGCCAGGTATGGCTAAAGAGCGCCATGCCAGTGTTTGTTAGTTCGCAGTGAAGTGATGAATTCTGAGAAGTAGATGTGACGGGGCTGTAAAGGGGCTTAAAATAATCGCTGTGAAGTGCGTAAAATATACATGTACTAAAATCATGGCAATGACTAATGAGGTGTACTATGCAATGAAGAATGCATTGAGAAAGAATGACACGATATTTAAAATATTTAAGATGCAGTAATTATTAAGCACTACTGCCTAGACACAGCCCTTGAACCACAAGGGCCTGGAGGCATGTGCTATAAGAAACTATCACAGCGGCATCCTCTGGAGAGAGGATGCGCTACGAACTAGTTGGGCTAATAACATGCAGGACCACATCGTTCAAAAAATCGACGACTGCTTTGGCATTAAAAATCGGTTCTTCGCCAAAAAACATAATGGGGTGAAGCGGGACATGATATCGGTACGCTTGTGAAAAATATTTCTTCCTTTCTGTTTCGGCTTCCCGGCACTCCACGAGGACATGGAGGACAGTCAGCCTCTCACCACATCTACCACAGGTTGGTGGTTCACTACCAGTAAGCAAAAAATTGTGGGTGCCATATGTATGTCCTATTCTGAGACGACAGAATAGGACATCAGTTCGTCGTGTTTTCGTTACGGGAGGCCAGAAACCTAACTGTGGTTTAATGAAGTGAAGCTTTTTATTTATTTCAGCGTCCCACAAGCGTTGCCAGTGGCTTCGCAGTTTCTTTCGCAGGAAAGGCTTCAAATCTGTTGCAGGAACAGCAGTTGTAGGGTTAATAGCCTGAGATATAACAGATGTGGCCATTTGGTCTGCTCGAACATTACCTTCAATGCCTCTATGGCCTGGCACCCAGCATATAATCACATGCTGGTTAGATATATACGCTTTACACAGAATGGAATAGAGCTCATTAAGTACAGGGTTTTTGTGTTTACAGAGTGATTGCAATGCTTTCACAACACTTTGCGAGTCTGTAAATATGATAGTCTTTTTAAGTTTTGATTTCATTATATACTTTACAGCCGATAATATTGCATAGGCCTCAGCCTAAAGATACTTGTCTCCGGGTGCAGCACACCGGATACCGAAAACGATGGACCGATGTCTGCATAAGTTACCCCGGCATGTGACTTGGAAGCGTCTGTGTAAAACTCTGTACACGAGTATTTAGATTGGAGTTCTAAGAAATGCATTCTAATGTGTGCCTCTGGCGCGTGTTTAGTGACCTCTACGAACGATGTGTCACACTCTATGAGCTGCCACTGCCACGGCGGCAACAGTTTCGCTGGAGCCATAGGACATTGCTCAAGCAGTGGAACACCCATTTCCTCACTAAGATTCCTCACACGCAAAGCGAACGGCTTTCTCGCTGCAGGTCGATTATGGAAGAGTGTGGCAGCGGTCACGTCATTTATAGTTGAATAAGAAGGATGTTCAATGTTTGCTTGTATTTTCAGAAAATATGTAAAACTGCTGTATGACCGCTGCAGATGAAGTGACCACTGATTCGACTCTACGTAGAGGCTCTGGGTTGGACTTGTCCTGAAAGCACCGGTCGCGAGACGGATACCCAGGTGGTGGACGGGGTCTAGGATTTTTAACGCACTTGGCGTTGCAGAATTGCAAATTATTGACCCGTAATCAAGGCGTGAGAGGACAAGACTTTCATACAAGTTAAGCAAACACTTTCGATCACTACCCCAAGTTGTACGCGACAGAAGCTTTAAAAGGTTCATTGTCTTCAGGCATTTTGCCCTCAGATGCTTAAGATGGGGAATAAACGTGAGTTTACAATCTAAAATGATTCCTAAAAACTTGTGCTCGCTGCTCACAGAGAGTGCATCTCCTTTGATTGCAATACTTGGGACTGGCATTACGCCTCTCTTGTTAGTAAAGAGTACGCAAGTGCTCTTCTGGGCATTTACTTTGAAACCATTTTCGTTTGCCCATTCGGACAATTTGTTTATTCCAAGCTGCACTTGTCGTTCGCAGATGGCAATATTGCATGACTTGAAGGCTATTTGCACATCGTCGACATAAATTGAATAAAACATTGTGCGTGGAATGACTTTGTGCAGGGAATTCATTTTTACAATAAATAGTGTGCAACTAAGCACGCCTCCCTGTGGCACACCGGTCCCTTGGGTGAATGACTTAGAAAAAGCGTTGCCCACTCTTACGCGGAATGTGCGATTAGATAGGTAACTTTCGATTGTATTTAACATGTTGCCACGGACACCCATCGCCGAGAGATCTCGGAGAATGCCGTAGCGCCATGTCGTGTCGTAAGCTTTTTCTAGGTCGAGAAACACTGAGAGGCAGAACTGCTTATGTATAAAAGCATCCCTGATGTAAGACTCAATGCGAACAAGGTGGTCTGTTGTGGACATACCTTCCCTGAAACCACATTGCAAGGGGTCTAGTAGTTTGTTATATTCAAGGAAACAGATTAAGCGCCTGTTTATCATTTTTTCAAATAGTTTGCACAGGCAGCTTGTTAGCGCTATTGGCCTATAGCTGCTGGCTAGGGATGGGTCTTTGCCTTGTTTAAGCACAGGGATGACTATAGCTTCCTTCCACGAGGACGGGATATACCCATCCGCCCACATGGCATTGAAAAGATACAGGAGTGGTTTCAGAGTTTCAGGATGTACGTACTTAATCATTTCATATATGACACGATCACCACCTGGCGCCGAGTTATTGCAGCAAGCGAGGGATGCCTTAAGTTCAGTTAAAGTAAATGGGATGGTTGTAGGCCTCACTCGATGATTCTTTACGTTTAAGGGGCTGGCGCTCTTCGCGTTCTTTGATCCTCAGAAATGTTTTTGTGTAATGGGACGCACTGGATACATGTTCGAAATGTTCGCCCAGACAGTCTGCCTGGTCTTCCAGGCTCTCACCTTGGGTACTGACTAAGGGGAGTGGGTGTACCTCCCGGCCTTTTAATTTATTTACTCTATTCCACACTTTTGTCTCATCAGTGTAAGAACTTATACCGGAGATTTACTTTTCCCAACTCTCCCTTTTAGCTCGTCGACGCGTTCTTCTACCCTGGGACTTTATTTGTTTGAAACTAATTAAGTTTTCGGCAGTTGGTGAGTCGCGAAGTCGTACCCAAGCCTTGTATTGATTTTTCCGGGCTTGTTTACATTCTTCATTCCACCACGGAATGCCACGTTTATTCGCAAGTCCGTTAGTTTGACGGATGCATTTCGTGGCAGCGTCAATTATAAAGGCTGTTATATAGGCCACAGCGTCTTCTATATTAAAGGAGGAAATATCATCCGTGGTTAGATATGTAAGTTCCCGGAAAAGTTCCCAGTTACCCGTGTCAACCTTCCATCGGGGAATGTGTGGTGAGCATATATCTTGTTTTGTTAAGTTTATTATAATTGGGAAGTGGTCGCTCCCAAAGGGGTTCTTGAGAACGGACCACTCCAGGTACGGAATTGTTGTACTCGACACGATACTTAAATCTATAGAGGAGTATGTATTATGCGCCACGCTGTAGTACGTTGGCTCTTTCATATTAAGCAAACATGCTCCTGAGGAAAAAAGAAAGTTTTCAATTAGGCGACCTCTCGCATCGCAACGCGAGTCTCCCCACAAAGTGTTATGTGCATTTAAATCTCCGACAACCATGTATGGAGCCGGAAGTTCATCTATATAGTTTTGAAATTCGGTTTTATTAAGTTGATAACTGGGAGGGATGTATATAGAACTGATAGTGATTAGCTTGTCAAAAAGCACCCTTTGGACAGCAACTGCCTCTAGGGGCGTACGAAGTTTTATTTCCCTACAGGCAACACCTCTGTCGACTATGATAGCTACACCACCGGATGACACAACAGTGTCCTCGCGGTCTTTGCGAAAAATAGCATATTGTCTGAGGAAATTTGTATCTGTACGTTTGAGGTGTGTTTCTTGAACACACAGCACCCTGGGACTAAATTTGCGGAGGAGTTCTTTAACGTCGTCAAGATTTTGAAGGAGACCTCTAACGTTCCAATGAACGGAACTATTTGAGTGCCCATATTAAAAAGAGTTTTGTGCTGTGTGTTTACGAAAAGAGAGTTAGCTTACAGAACCCTTTAGGGGCCCTGTAATGCGGGGTTTCTCTTTTTTGGAGCGGTCGAGAGATTCTCGCCGCTCCTTAGGCGCTGGCTGCGCCGTCTGGCTAGATGTGTCCATCGGCTCTTGCGGCGCGCTGGACACCCACTCTTGAGAGCGGTTTGTTCGCGTTGAAGGCCTCGTCTCAAGAGACGAGACCCTTGAGGCCACCAGCCCGGGAGTCGATGACCCCTTCTTCTGAGATGGCGGAGCAGCACTAGCTGCAGCCGCCGAGGGGGCGGATGGCGTCACCGCTGGCTCACTACGCGTGTGCCAGACAGCCGCCGAAGGCCGTTGTGGCGCAGCCCCCTGACGCGTCCCATCGGCAAAGCTGGTTTTTGGCAGGTAGGACACCTGCCTTCGTGCCTCTTTGAACGAAATATTTTGTTTAACTTTAATCGTGACAATTTCCTTTTCTTTTTTCCAGGATGGGCAGGACCGCGAGTACGCGGCGTGCTCCCCTTCACAGTTTACACAATGTGGGGTGTTATTGCACGTATCAGACGTGTGTTCGGAAACACTGCATTTGGCGCAAGTAGTTCGACCGCGACAGCTCTGTGAGCTATGGCGAAATCTCTGGCATTTGAAACATCGCAGGGGGTTAGGAATATACGGCCTGACTCTAATTTTCACGTAGCCTGCCTCGATAGTCTCGGGCAGTACACTTGTGCCGAAGGTTAGAATGAGATGCTTGGTCAGAATTTCTTTTCCGTCACGCCTCATCTTAATTCTTTTGACATTGATGACATTTTGGTCACTCCAGCCCTCTAATAGTTCTGCTTCACTTAGCTCCATCAAATCATCATCCGAAACTACACCACGACTGGTGTTCATGGTGCGGTGCGGGGTCACAGTGATGGGAAAGTCTCCAATGGATACTAGGTTCTGTAGTTTCTCAAGTTGTTTCATATCTCGGAGTTCAAGAAGGAGGTCGCCGCTAGCCAATTTCGTAGCTTTGTAGCCGGCTCCTATTGTCTCTGTCAGGCATTTTGAAACGAGGAAGGGAGAGATCGCTCTCACTGCCTTTTCAGATTTTACGCTGTGTATGACGTGGTAGCGGGGAAAGTTTTCTTTGTGGTGCCCAAAAAATTGAAACACTTCTTCGGTGCGCCCCCTTTTCTGGGGGCGATCGGGTAATGCAGGGAAAGAGTAAGCCATAAAAATAATATTCATTCGGCAGGAACGCCAGCCACCCACCATGGAGCCCAACAAGGGGACGATGTAGGACCTGTAAACACAAGTCCCACAAACGCCAGCTGTACGTTCCCGCTATAACCAAATACGTATAACCAAGGGTGGTTATGACACACAAGGTTAACCCTCGCCGCCAGGAAAGTTAGAAGTAAATGGAAGAGAAAAGAAGACAGGAAAGATTAAAAGTGAGGGAGAAAGACTAAGATTGAAGAGAAGGACAGGAAAAGGCGACTACCGATTTCCTCTGGGTGGGTCAGTCCAGGGGTGCCGTCTGCGTGAAGCGGAGGGCAAAGAGGTGTGTTGCCTCAGCCGAGGGGCCATGAAGGTCCGAGCACCCGGCATCGGCTCAACCCCCAGGATCCTCTTTTCCCCGGACACGGCTAAGCCACGCACGGCTACACGCGGGAGGGTCCAACCCTCGTGTGCTCGGGTACGTGGTGGCGCAACTCACCAAACGCCTGCTGACGCAGACGCCCCTGCGGGGAGTCATGGGAGACTTCAATGCAAAAGTGGGAAAAAGCGGAATGGTGAGCAAGCACGTGGCAAATACGGCATCGATTCTAGGAATGCAAGAGGAGAGATGTTGGTAGAATTCGCGGAAAGGAATAGGCTTCAAATAATGAATACATTCTTCAGGAAGCGCAGCAACAGGAAGTGGACCTGGAAAAGCCCTACTGGACAAAACAGGAATGAAATAGATCTCATACTCTCTGCCGATCCAAGCATAGTGCAGGATGTAGAAGTGTTAGGTAGGGTAAAGTGCAGTGACCATAGGTTAGTAAGGTCTAAGATTTCTCTCAATTTGAAGAGAGAAAGAGTGAAATCAGTCAGGACCAATTCAGGCTGGTGCTCGCCGACAAATATGCAGCTTTAGAACAGGAAGATGAAGATAACATAGAGCTAATGAATGAAACCGCAACTAGGCTGATCTCAGAAGCAGCAATTGCAGTGGGAGGTAAGGCACCAAGGCAACTAGTAGGTAAGCTCTCCCAAGAAACACACGACCTAAAAAGAAACGACAAAACGTGAAAATGTCAACTCAAGAGAATTCGCTGAACTGTCGAAACTGATCAACAAGAAGAAAGTAAGGAATATTCGAAATTATAACGTGGGAAAGATTTAGGAAGCCGTAAAATATGGACGCAGCATTAAATCTGTAAGAAGAAAGCTTGGCATAGGACAAGGCAAGATGTATGCACTTAAAGATATGCATGGTAATATCATCAGCAATTTCGATGACATAGTAAAAGCAGCGGAAGGATTCTATATTGACCTGTACAGTGACCAAAACGGCCAAGCTACTTTCATTCGAAATAGTGATGAACCGGATACAGAGGCCCCTTCTATAACTAGCGATGAAGTTAGAAGGGCCTCGAAAAACATGACCAGGGGAAAAGCTGCTGGAGAAGATGGAATAACAATAGATTTAATCAAAGATGAAGGAGATATCATGCTTGAAAAGCTTGCGGCCCTTTATACGCAATGCCTCACAACTTCAAGTGTACCAGAGAGCTGGAAGAACGCCAACATTATACTCATCTATAAGAAGGGAGATGTTAAAGAATTGAAGAATTACAGACCCATTAGCTTGCTTTCAGTACTGTATAAAATATTCACCAAGATAATTTCCAATAGAATCAGGACAGCACTTGACTTCAGCCAATCAAGTGAACCGGCAGGCTTCAGGAAGGGATATTCTACGATGGATCATATCCATGTCATCAATCAGGTAATCGAGAAATATGCTGAGTAAAATCAACCTCTCTATATGGCTTTCATAGATTATGAAAAGGCATTTGATTCAGTAGAGATACCAGCAGTCATAGAGGCATTGCGTAATCAAGGAGTACAGGAGGCATACGTGAATATCTTAGCAACTATCTACAAGGATTCCACAGCTACCTTGGTTCTACACAAGAAAAGTAGAAAGTCACCTATCATGAAAGGGGTCAGGCAAGGAGACACAATCTCTCCAATGCTATTCACTGCATGCCTTGAAGAAGTATTCAAGCCTTTAGACTGGGAAAGCTTAGGAGTGGGGATGAACGGCGAATATCTCAGCCACCTTCGGTTTGCAGATGACATTGTCCTATTCAGCAACAATGGATACGAATTACAACAAATGATTGAGGACCTTAATCGAGAAAGTGTGAAAATTGGGTTGAAGATGAATATGCAGAAGACAAAGATAATGTTCAATAGCCTGGCAAGAGAACAAGACTTCAGGATCGCCAGTCAGCCTCTAGAGTCTGTAAAGGAGTACGTTTATCTAGATCAATTACTCACAGGGGACCCTGATCATGAGAAAGAAATTTACAGAATAAAATTCAGTTGGGGTGCATACATCAGGCATTGCCAAATCCTGACTGGTAGCTTACCACTGTCGTTGAAAAGAAAAGTGTACAATCATTGCATTCTACCGATGCTACCATATGGGCAGAAACTTGGAGGTTAACCAAGAAGCTCGAGAAGTTAAGGACCGCACAAAGCGATGGAACGAAAAATATTAGGAGTAACGTTAAGAGACAGGAAGAGAGCGGTGTGGATCAGAGAACAAACGGGCATAGCCGATATTCTAGTTGACATTAAGCGGAAGAAATGGAGCTGGGCGGGACATGTAATGTGTAGGATGGATAACCGGTGGACCATTAGGGTTACAGATTGGATACCAAGAGAAGGGAAGCGTAGTCGAGGACGGCAGAAAACCAGGTGGGATGATGAAGTTAGGAAATTTGCAGGCGCAAGTTGGAATACGCTATCGCAAGACAGGGGTAATTGCATTTGGCCTTCGTCCTGCAGTGGACATAAATATAGGCTGATGATGATAATGATAGATACCATTTGCTAACAATTTTCTATTTGTCGCTTTATGGTGAAAGCAATTACATCGACACTCCAGGCAAATTTTCGCTGTTGTCGTCGCCGTAATTTTCCGTATTAAATGCAAAGGCCCTATAAATCAAATCAAATCAATCCATATTTTCCAGTAAAAGACACAGAACTGGATCGCAAACGATCCACAGCTGCTTGCTTCAAGGCCAAGGTAGTCAGGTCAGCCTTATTTCTTATTCCTCGAATGGAAAGGCGCACTTCAGGTTGTTTTTATAATCGCAAAGCTGAGGGTGGACGTGCCAATTGGGTTTGAAGCCCCGTGGTAGCTAGGCACGATGAATGCTGACCACGTTGGAGGACGATGTATACTGGCATGCTGGCAAGAGAACCTGATTTACATTCGTGAAACGCAGCGAATATGGGCCCTAAGCGTGTCGGTGGTAATGTCAGTCGTGATCGGATGGTCTTGAGCCATTACATCTGATCCTTCTGTTGAGGCGCTCCACCGAAGGCTAATGCAAACTCGTAGTGCTTGTGGGTGGCCGCTCTGTAGGGTTGAAGATTTATATGCGAAAGGCAAAGCTAGTATTCAATAACCTTGCAAGAAAACAAGAATTCATGACCGCCAATAACCCTCTAGAGTGTGTGTACGAGTATATTTATCTGGATTAATTTCTCTCAGCAGACCCTTATCATGAGAAGAAAACTTATAAAATAAGAATAAAGTCGCAGTTTCGCCCGAAAGACGAGCATCGATTGCGTTAGCAAACTTGTGGAGAGCTATACGAACTAAGGATAGTAGCTTTATCGGCCGTTTAAACTTGTAAACATAGGCATACTAACTAAATTAAGAGGCATGGTGCCTGGCCAACGCAAGCAACATGAACGCATTTCTCTCGATGACAGCAGAAACCACTGTCAAAACGACCTAGTGAGTAAGCGCGGCAGTAGCAGCGAGCGAAATGACCTTCGTCCCGCCGCTCGCATCAACGCGAACTAAGCCGCTAAAACAAAGCGGAGAGAGGGAGGACTCTGCGCCCGCCGTAGATGGCGTTCGAGATACAGCCGCCCGGGCGGAAGCCCGTGGCATAGAACACGCGTCCCCCCGGAGAGTTGCACACCGGTAAGCGCGCGTGTTCGCTCGGGCGGCGCGGAGTAAAACGCATATTCACCCCTCCCTAGCCTCTCTCCGGAGCGTAGTGCGCGACTGGATGACAGCGCGCTCCTTTCCCGCTTCCCGCTCTTGAGTGCTTGAGATTGACACGCGATCGCCGGCTCACCCTCGCACGCTTTCACTCGTTCATAGAGCATACGGCGCGCGGCGACGATTTAATCGCCTGTGGACCTTATACGGAACCAGAGGGCGTCGGCGACGGCAGAAAGGCGCCTGGATCTTCTTCTTTCCGAGGTTTTACGTGTCAAAATCAGTTATGATTATGAGGCACGCCGTAGTGGAGGGCTCCGGAATAATTTTGACCACCTGGGGTTCTTTAACATGTACTACAACGCAAGCACACGGGCGTTTTTTGAATTTTGCCGCCATCGAAATGCGGCCGCCGCGGCCGGGATTCGATCCCGCGATCTCGTGCTTAGCAGCGCAACGCCTTAGCTGACTGAGCCACCGCGGCGGCTAAAAATGCGCCTGGAGTATCCATATAATTGCTATCACAATAAAAAGGCGCAGTTTCGCCTGAAAGACTAAGCATCAATTGCGATAGCAGATTAATAGACAGCTATACGAAGTAAGGATAGTAGTGTTATGAACCGTATAAGCTTGTAAACATTATCTTCATAACTAAATTAACAAGCACGGTGTTACGCACGCACAAGCAAACATGAACACATTTCACTCTATGACCATGGACATTTGCTGTCAAAACGCTGGAGTGAGGAAGCGCGGCAAGCATTCATTGAAGTCAGTTCGTGCTGCCTCTTCAACACTCCCTGCCAGGACGCTGGCGTGATGAAGAGCGGTCGTAGCGGTGAGTGAGAAGTTTCGTGGTGCATTTTACGCCATAGCGTTAAGGGCGCCGCGTCGCAGAAAATCCGGCGTTGGTGTCGGCTTCGGCGTAAGCATAGGCGTCCGTGGCATACGTGGCGGAGAACTTCATCCGGAACCATCCCGACCACACAGGCCGACCGCGTGGCGCAAAGAGTTAGTGAAAGAAAAATGAATTTCTCAAAGTAAAATCCGTCAGAAAAATTGTAAACTACGACTTAACTACAACCTACAGACACGATAGCGTCGGATTGTAATTTGAATATAGGAGAAAAGAGTTGCAGTTTCACCCGAAAGACGAAGCATCAATTTCGATAGGAAATTAGTAGAGATCTATACGGTGTAAGGATAATAGTTTTAGCGGCTGTATAAACTTGGACAATTTTGCTTACTAACTGAATTAACAAGCATGGTGTAAGCGCACTCAAGCAAACATGAATAGATCACACTCGATGACCGCAGACAGCCGCTGTCAAAACGCTTGCGTGACCAAGCGCGACAGCAGCACCGAGCGAAGGTTCATGCGGTCTATCGCTTCAACGGAAACAGCGGCGAAAGCACAGCACATACGAATGTAGGAGCGGTGTGCAGATCACTTTCAAGATACGGTACGCGCGACCGCCCGCAGCCTCGCAAAGTACATGTACGGAGTTGCTGGCAGAGTAGAAGCCGAACCCTCTCCCCGCTTTCCTCTTTACCTTTGTGTTGACTGCAGCAAGTGGGTATTTTTGTATAGAAAAGTTGGAGGCAGTCGTGTTTCTACACACTATCAGTTGGAAGAATTCTAGCGTGTTTGTGCTCCGCGATATCTGACTCCAAATTTTAATTGCTGTTCGCATGATTACGCATGTACGAGAGTGAGGATCGACACAAAGCTCCTCCCGGATGTGGCGCGGCTGTTGCGTGCGGCGTTTAGTCTGACACCAGGGCGGAGGCATAGGCAAAGATGACAACAGTCCTCCTTCCCCTCTCGGATGGCGAAATAAAAAATCGACGAACCCGGAACCGCTGTCGCAACGCGACCGCGCAGCCTGTTGCGATGGCGGCAGCTGCCACGCGGGGATAACGGCGCGAGCGGAGAAGCCGGAGGGCAGTGCGCGTGCGTAATTGTGGCAAGACGAGGGGGCATTGGCCTTGCCTGGGCTATTCCAGAAGCATTTTAGTAGATGACAGTGAAGCCAACGCGTTCACACGATGATGTCCCGGTGCGATCTCAAGTCATACAAAAATGTGCCGAAAAAAATTGTCTCCTGTTATCGCATTTAACAGGATCATGCGTACTGCATACGGCACACTGCGCTGTCATATCTTGATTTTGCCAGCCGACAGGGGAACAGTTATATCTTTGCCTATGCCTCCGCCCTTTTGTCACACTAAATGCCGCACGCAACAGCCGCGTCACATCAGGGAGGAGCTAAGGTAAACACACCTGGTAGCGAAGCTTCCATATATAGAAGCCCATAGGTTCAAAACATGGCGGCTTATCGGCGGTTCATGGGGCTTAGCGCCATCTGTGTGAGGAGGGAACACTTACGGCGGAAGAAAAAAATAATTTGACGTCATATCCGTTAAAAACAGAAGTGACGTCATTTTGTTTTCATAGGCGCGAAACTTGTTTTCGGAGGCCTGCCATTATAGCTGTATATTCAAATGCCCCGCCATTCGACTTGATGGGAGTTCCGAGCTTTCAGCGCGGAAAGCGATGCAGGAAAAGGTCAGCCGTACGGGTGTCGAAATCGCATCGCTGCACAGATCATAGTTTCTTTGGAGACCGACGAACACTTTGGGCGTAGATTGCGTCGAGTGCTCGTCCTTTTGTCGGACGCCAAGCCCGTCGGCCAGCGCTGTCGTTCGAAAACAACTAATGTAAAGAAGTATCTGACAGTCGCAACTCACTTCTTTTGACTGCACAGGTTAAGAAACCATAAAAGTACCCGCGTCACCTAGTTCAGACAAACGTCGACATGCAAAACAATACAACATGTGAGGGCGTATTGTAACAGGTGAACTTTACGAGCGTGGCTTTCCACGCACTCCAAGAGCTGCATTGCATTGCAAGTGATAGCGGCGTCAATGCCCGCCGCTCACGGTGGGCGCTGAAAAAAGGTATTTATTAATAATGATCAAGTAAAATACAGTTGTATCTTCTTTTCTCGCCATGCGTATATTTAAACGGATTACGAGTTTTATTTTCGTAGAATAAATTAACTGCGTGTCGCTTTAAGTAAAGAACGCTTTTTTTTTTCTTTCCCAGTGTTTTATTCCCTCCAAACAAAGTCGCGCTTCAATCGCTGCTCCCATAACCGCCCTTGCCGATGTCGGTGACAATTGGTTCTGAACCTGTTTTCGCCCGAAGCTTCGCGACCTATGTGGATCGACCTTTGAGGAGCTTTGCGCCGATATTCACTCTCTTGCATGCATAATCCTGCGAACGACAATTAAAATTTGGAGTCGTATATCTCAGAGCACAGACATGAAAGAAGTATTCTTCCCACTGAAACTGTGTAGATACACGACTGCCTCTTTTCAATGCAAACATACACACTGCTGTCGATAAAGAGTTCATTATTCAATTTTAGGTAATTCAGCTGCTGGCAGCGATAATTATCATCTCTCTTTGTGTCCCCCTGAACGAGAAGAAAGGAAACCGAGGGGCCCAAGGGTCCCCCTGACCACGTATTTGCACAGGTGGGCATTGTGTGCCTCCCAGTGCCTAATTTTAAGATAACCATAAGCGTAATTTTGAACACTCGGTATGTGTATATATATATATATATATATATATATATGTATTGTAGTGGGGAAGAGAGTCAGCACGCCGGGACAGACGGTGGCTTGAGTCTGGGAGGAGCCTTGCGTGGTGGTTTGTTCCGGCATCGCTGACGCTGGAGGTAAGGTACGGCTTCGTAGTTCCAGGTTGGGGGACTGGTAGAATACCCAGCACCTTTCCACCAAACTGTGAGGGGGTTTAATTGCAAAACAGTTAGGGCTACGCAACAGCCTTGGTTCACCACCACGCAAGGCTCCTCCCAGACTCAAGCCACCGTCTGTCCCGGCGTGCTGACTCTCTTCCTCACTACAATATATATATTTATTTATTAAACATAACTAAAATTGTCCGATACCGACAGGATTTGTTCAGAGGACCCCTAGAAAAGCAGTTCGATGCTCTAACCATTAGACCATGGGCTCATGCGCCGGCAGGCGCATTGTAGGTGCCCGCACGTTGTGGCGCTGGGCGCTTTTCATTGCAATATCATTCCTATGAACACTTATGCGATCTTTCGCCGTCGTCGATTATCACGCATAAAAATACTGTTTTCTTTAGTTTTAGTACGTTTCCTGAAGAATAGTACTTAGAATATCTGTACGCTTTCCCACTGCGTGAGAATTCGAACGCCAAGTGGCGACATGCGTCGGGTATGTTCGTGTTTCAATCACACAGACTGGTGCACCGGAGCAGCTGTATTCTAATATCTCAAGTTAGAGAGCTTTGCCTGCCGGAACAAGTTCTAACACGGGTATCGAGACCCTGCCAGCTTGTGCGATCGTTCTCCCCCCCCCCCCCCCCCGTAGTAGCCATGATATTACCTGTCTGTGGGGGGTTTCTGCAGCGAAGCACCACGTCCATTACCACACAAAAATGGCGCTGCGTGCTTATTGTCAGAACGCCAGCATTGCAGCTCCTGTGAAAGGCTAATTTCACTGAAGCAAGGAGAGCCTGTATATGCGCCAAGACCACTCGGTGGTCCAGACGCAGGAACAACGTTTCTGCTGCGTGCGTGGTGCACGCTGCAGATAAAAGGCGGGTGCGCTTAGAAGTGGCGCTGGGAATCAGGTGGCCGATGCAGTTCGACAAGAGTGCCGAGAAAACCCTGCAGTTCAAAAGCTCGAAGCGGACGTACATCGCCTCCGCTGTGAGCATGCCGCAGTACGGGGATGCGAGGCGGACAGGAGCCGACAAGACCTTGTAGTTGTAGCCGATGCTGCTCGTGGTCATCGAGTTTTTCTACCCATGTGTGTCTTCGCAGGTCACACCTCGCGTGGTTAGATAGCGTATGTTTACGGCAGTTCACACTGTCACTAAAGCAGGGCATTCACGCTGTCACTGCGGTCAAATGTCCAACTTGGACAATACGAGGAGAATGTTATTGAACTTACCAAGGAATGCCACTCCTCCCGACCCGATGCTGAGTCTACTGTCAATAAGCCCATTACGGGGCATACTATTGTGAAAACGTTTTATTCAGTGTCGACTGACGCAATCGGTTCGTTTGCCACAGGAGCAGCCACGAACAAGGCAATTCATGTGATTATCTGAAGAATGTTCGTTACCTTAACTAAAGGTCCGGTGCGCATGTTCAATGCTTAGGCTGACAGCACTGCCGTGAACCTGTTGCATGGATTCTAGGACACATGCATCCGTTAATAACTCGGGACACACTGGTCCTCCGTCTGACAGTGACAGTTCTCAGCCAACCGATTCTTTCAATGTTTGAATCTTGAAGGCTCTCGTAATACTTTTCCAGATATCACTGTTCCTCTCTAGCAATCGCCATGGTCAGCTCGTAATGTGTTGTTTTTCACAGGTATTTAGAACTCGACTACGGCAGCGTGTGTCACTCACACGATTTGCGCCGTTCGAAGACTTGCAAAAAGCTGCTTGAACAGTTTGGCAATTAATAGTGCCTCCCTAAGCTCACGTGCCGTACGAGCAACATAATGTTATTGCAGCGATCCGTCTAAGAAATAGTAATCTCAAGATTAACTAAAAACATAGGAAGCACACTTGTTAACTAAGGGATTAAAGATTTTACCTTGAATAATACAGCTTTCTGTTTTCTTTTGCACTCAATGGCTGTAAGAAATAATAAATCACGGGAAGTTTACTCGCTGTTACCGACCTAAAATGAACTCACGGGCTCGGAATCGCTAAGAGCAGCCAAATAAGTCTGTGCAGTTTTATGCGCGGGAAAGTTTGGCGTTAGATCTCTCATGCTAAAAGCGCTATTGCCGTGCTTCAAAGGTGTGGAGTCTCTGTATAATATACATATATGTTCACTACTAAAGGATCTACTTTTCAGGGAGACAGACATCGCTCTACAGAAAGCCATTCTGCGCGGCTCAACCTCTAAAAAACCTTACTAAGAAATTATGCCTCGAATTGAACGATGTTCAGCTAGGTCATAGAGCATGGTATGCTCACACCTGTTCACACCGAAGAAAGGTTGCAAAGAGATGCGTGCCTATTCAGGAATCATCGCCGCGACAAACAGCTTCGTGGTGGCGAACGTGCTTGTCGCGCGCGGAAGGGCTTACAGAGCTTCGCACAAGGTATGCAAACAGTTCGTCACGTCTCGCAGACGAGTTCCTCGTTCTTACACAGTTTGGACTCGCATGCACTTTTGAATCTGAAGAGCTGAATAATTCAGAAGAGAGAAAAATACTCCTAGTATATCTTTTTTACAATTTCCTTGAAAACATGGTAAATAATGGAGATCACTTACCATAAGAACTTCAGACGACTGTCGCTCTTTCAGCAACTGCTGCGATATACGGGATCAGCTTCCAAGCAGACCAGGTCACACGCAACAAGGTGAGATTGGAATAGGGTTACTGTTTTTTTTCAAGGAACTCTCGTAAAAAAGTAATTTCATTTCTTATGCGCTAAGTACTTATCGATTATTTATGGCACAGTTTAGGGTTGTTTCTCAAAAATTACCAGGAAATGCTTCTTTACAGAGACGAAAAACACGCTAGCCTTTCATGAGTGTTTTTAGAGCAACTATTTCTTTTATTGTACACTTCCTATAATCATACGTAGGCGGTCAATGTTTGTACGTGTTTCCGTGTCTTCCACAGATGGCAAACAATGCAATACGCGTCAGAGTCGTCATTAGCTCGGAGAAATATAGGTTTTCAAAAAAGCAGACAAATATTTTTTTTTCACTGTCATCTAGTTGCATCATGAATTGCTTTTGATAAATATCATCTCTCACTTGGTGAATTTCACAGTATAGTGCATTGCGGTACGCAACTCCCTTATTAAGCGATTAACGACACACTTCTGCCAAATTATGTACTTTATTTTCCGAAGAAATATTCAAAACTCTGTAACGAATTTTCGCGGGTTTTAGACCAATTTGTGTACATGTTGCCGAAAAACTCAGTTGAGAATTCCGCTTGAATCAGCGTTTGTGAGAAATTCAAGCTTATTCTTTTTTGCTTTATCTCACTTATTTCACTTTTACAGCACTTTTTCCAAGAAAATGAACTGTAGACTAGCAGTGTACCCTCACCTAATATGCTCTTTAGCCATCGTTTTCAATTCTGTGCAATTACGCTAGCATTAGAGGGTCCCACATAACCTTAAAACGACGCCTAGATACTACAGTACTGACCACAGAGCAAGATACATACAGATGGAAACCGACTCATCTGATATTCATGTTCGCTACTTCATACGCGAGGAGAACTTTCGCCACTTATGCAGATGGAGACATCTGCGTTAGTATGTAGCACTACGTGACTTTTAAAGGTAGAAATTTGAAGAGAGAAGTTCAAGCAGAAACAATTTCAATTAGCGCACACTATTCACATAAACCCTTCACTATTCAGCCATCAGCCTGTTCATGTGATTAGAAGGAAACAAACTCCTGGATTACATAAGTTTAGTAAGATTTATCGTGTGCATATCATGGTATCATGTTCATACGAAAAAGTATAGAGGGTGAACGTCGCAGATAAGAACGCGACAAAAATAAAAGAAATGGACTACAGAAACTATTTAGCAGCTATGTACTTAGGAGCATTCGTGGTCCACTCAATATAAGCAAAGCAATCGTTGGTTCGTGTGTCGCCTGGAGGGTATTTTTTTCTCTGCTATACCCGTACCATCATTCTAGAACAAAACTGCTACGCCAATCCAACACAAAACAAGTTTAACCTAAAATCATGGCATCCGTCGTGAGAGTCGCCTTTCCTGGCGTGCGCCGTTAGAAGACTCAAATTGCGGCACAAACAATACGGCATAGCGCGACAATGGTGCAGAATGACAGCGAGCCGCTCGAAAGAGAACAGTGTCAAATGAAGTCATTCGATTTGAGTTTCTAACACTTAGCAAAAAATCGTGGGCAGCTTGCACTAGTGGTGCAAGGCTGGTGTAAACAGCGGAACTGGTAATCGACTTAGCTTCTTCCAGGTTTTACTAGGCTTGGCTAAGTTGTGTTAGGAAATGCTAAGTGCTGCCAGGCACGGTACTCCGAATCGGATCGCCGCCGGCGCGCAGATTCTCGCTAGGCCGCGCGACGCGATTCAAGGTGAGCGGCTTTTCTTCGGGTGTCCGAATCTTCTTTGGTCGTCCCATGTCAAGGCTACATATACTCGCCAAAGAGTCAACGAGACTTCTGTCGCCGTCGCGGCGGCTCCGAGATTTATCTCTCCGGTAACTTCACGGCCAAGCTTCGCCTCCACACTTGCCAGGGCGTGGCTGGTCGAAACCTGCCGAGCTACCGCCAGAGGCGCCTGCTGCAGTCACGGACACATCGCGCGTTAGGCGCGAACGCGGGGAACCGGGGAAACGTGAACGGCGTCAGCAGCAACTCCGCGTTGCCTCGTTGGTGCTGCTACAATTTCTTTCTCTCTCGCTATCACTTTCACTTTCTCCCTCCCGAGCATAGCGCGCGCCGTGCACATGGTATCTTTCCCTCTCCTTAACGTCCCCATGTCAAGACAACTTGTGCTCGGCACGGAGAGGAGGCGAAACACACGCCGCTCAGCGAAGTGGTGTGCTAGGCAACGCACGATGACGTCATCGTTCAGTGACGTTTTTTGTACGCGCTCCACGGACTTACGGTCGGCTTAAACAGCTCCGCTGTGAAAAACTTAGCTGTACACAGGTCATTTTTCCCATGATACTGAAACGCCACTTGGTTCTTGTCATCTGCTTGCCCTCTACTACGCGGCCGCAAGATGCCATGTAGCAGAGCCACTCCACAGCTGTATGTTTGTCAACTAATCTAGCCACCACTTGCCTCTTTGAACAAGTGCTAGCAGCGCGGAAGGAAGGAGGAGGGCAGGGAAGGCCTGTGGTGTAGGCGGAGTGAAATGGAGGCAGAGAGCGCGGCGGCGTGCTGCTCGGGCACTGTGCGAGCGAATTCGATGCATCGTTATGGGTACAGAAAAAAAAACATTGAATAGGGCCACAGTCATCACTCGTGTATATCTTACTCCTTGGTGATGACTCACAATCTCCTGCAAACTTGTGAACAACGCTAAAAGGCTTTACAGCAATCAGGAGGAGTTCTGCGGGAAGATTCATCAAACGCTCGTAGTACATAAAAATAACTTATGGAACTCCTTTACTTTTTAGGATATGTCTCGGAATCTAGAATGAAAGCAACGCGAAAACATTCGAATATTTAGATGTATTAAGCAATCGGCGCATGCTTTGATTTTGTAATCTTGTTAGAAATTGAAAGTTACAGGTTGGCGTTTTTAACCAAGAAATTCAACTAGATGTTCGTTGTTCTGTTGTTGAAAAACAAAAACAAAACTGATTTACATGGCAGCCAAATAGCTAGAAGCGAGTAATGCAACAGAAATATTGGAGTTAAATTTAGGAGAGCTTTTTGCCTGATTACCTGATTGATGACATGGATGTCATCAATCAGGTAATCGAGAAATCTGCGGAGTACAATGAACCTCTGTATATGGCTTTCGTAGATTATGAAAAGGTATTTTATTCTGTAGAGATACCAGCAGTCATAGAGCCATTGCGTAATCAAGGAGTGCCGGAGGCATACGTGAACATCCTGGGAAATATCTACAATGATTCCACAGCTACCTTCGTTCTACACAAGAAAACTAGAAAGTTACCTATCAAGAAAGGGGTCAGGCAAGAAGACACAATCTCTCCATTGCTATTCACTGCAACTTTAGAAGTATTCAAGCTCTTAGGCTCAGCGGTAAATATCTTAGCAACCTTCGGTTTGCTCATGACATTGTCCTTTTCAGCAACACTGGGGACGAAGTACGCGTATTGAGAACATTAATCTAGAAAGTGTAAGAGTGGGCATGCAGAAGACAAAGTTAATGTTCAATAGCCTGGTAAGGAAACAAGATTTCAGGATCGCCAGTCAGCCTCTAGAATCCGTGCAGGAGTACGTTAATCTAGGTAAACTACTCACAGGGGACCCTGACCATGAAAAGCAAGTTTACAGAATAAAAATGGGTTGGTTACATACGGCAGGCGTTTCCAAATAAGGACTGAGCTTACCACAGTCGTAGAAAAGTGCATTCTATCTTTGCTAACATAGGGGGCAGGAAGTTGGAGTTTAAAAAAGAACTTCGAGGACAAGGTAAGGACTGCGCATAGAGTGATGGAACGAAAATGGTAGCCGTAACGTTAGGAGAAGGAAAGAAAGTGGTGTGGATCGTAGAGAAGACGGGGATAGATGATATTCCAGTAACATTAAGAGAAAAAATGCGGCCGGGCAATCCACGTAATGCGCAGCGTAGATAACCGGTCGACCATTAGAGTTACAGAATTGGTGCCAAGGTGAGGCAAGCGCAGTTGAGGACGGCGGAACATTAAGTGGGATGAAGAAATTAGGAAATTTGCAGGCGCAAGTTGGAATCAGCTAGCGCAAGACAGGGGTAATTGAGATCGCAGGGAGAGGCCTTCGTCCTGCACTGGACATAAAAATAGGTACCCTTTACATAAGGTAATTCACCAGAAATACCAGAACGTCCATACAAAAAAAAGATAAGAAAAAGTCTCTTGGTTATTTGTTTTTCCCAAGAATAATACGGGAATTGGACCGGTTTTAGGAGAATAATGTTACCATAATTAATACTGTTTTTTTTTTCTTCTCTGTGAAATTGTGTGCCCCAGCAAAAATGTTTTCTTAACGCGACAGCGTTAAGCGCCCCGTGTCTTAGAAAATGCGGCAACGGTGTAGGCGCCAGCGTGGATGTCGGAGTCCAGGGCGGGAAAAATCATCCCCAACCACCCCGACCCCGCAGGTCCTCCACGTGGTGCAAGGTTTTGGTGAACAAAAAGTGAATTTCTCACAGTGAAATCCCTCAAAAAATGGTAAAGTACGACTTAACCACAACCTACAGCTATTGTGGCGTCCGATTGTAATTTGAATGGAGAAGAAAACATAATTCCGTTACGAAGAAACTCCAACACAAACCCTTTTCCAGCATTTCTACCATACCAACTGCGGCGCGCTCGGGTAGTTTACTAGCAAAATGCTATCCACATGGCGCTCGCATCCTCGGCAGGTCAAATTGGGACTTCGCCTGCCTAATGCGTTTTGGACACGCGCGCGCGTCGTGACAATAGCCAACAATAAAATAATAAAAAAAGGTGCTAGGACTTTGACATTTTAATCTAACACGACTTATATTGCCCCTGGAAAAACGTATTCCCAGCAATGCATTTCTGCTTAAAAGTGAAGCCGACTTTAAGGGGATCGGTGTAACCTTAGTGTTTGTAAGCTGGCTTTTCCAACGTTCTGTGTTGCAGTGAAGCCCACTGAAAGGAAAATGCGAAGCGAACGGGGCCCGATAACGCTAGCGCGTTGTACTCTTAAAGGCGAAGCTTAAGCGTCCTTCAATTTCGGAGGTGCTCTCATTAGGCGCGCGTAATATACCTATCCCTCTTTGAAAACAGCGTGACGTCACGGCGATTGTCCCTATTATTTTCTGCAGCTCCGAAGCGGGCACTAGTTGGCAAAAAACATTCAGGCGGCCGCATATAAGAGCGCTTCTCGTGTCTAAATTGCTGCGATCACAATTCCTGCATATTGATATATTTTGGGAAGTGACAGCATCTGCGAATTGTGCCTCAAAAATAACCGCTCTCGATATACTGGCACAACAACGTAGTGCGGTTGCAAAGTCTATGGTGCCTTTAAGTCATCACGTAGTGATTCGTAATAATGGCTCACCTGTAGCTGAAACAGCCACCAAAATTTCGTTACCTGTTAAAAGCGAATATCTAAGTACAAAAGTAGGACTTTTCCCGGTGCTGAAACCACTCTTCCCTTAAATTACTGTTCTTAGAGAAAAAAAAACAGCAATATACTTAATTTGCGTCCACTTACACTGTAATCTTAAATGATGTACAAGATTAAGTTCGTCTACAACTATTAGCCATACCCAGTGCTAGCGCCCAAATTCGGACGGGGGCGGAATGCAAAAATAGTCGTTACCGTGATTTATGTGCAAGGTGAAAAACCCAGGTGGCTAAAATTACTTCGCAGTTTTCCCTTATCGCGTTCTTCATAAACCACTTTGCTGACTAGGGATGTTAAACACAACATTTTAATTTATTTTAACTATCAGTCATCACAGCGCGACTGCATGAAGCGTATATAAAGAATACTTAATTCGTTTTCATTTTTCTTGCGCTAAGTATAGTAGGACGCCACAGGGATGGAACAGACACTGAAATGAAGCGGACACGAAGTGACACACGGGAACCGTGTGTCACCGTGTGTCACTTCATTTCAGTGTCTGTTCCATCCCTGTGGCGTCCTACTATACTTAGCGCAAGAAAAAATGAATGCACACCAGCTAGCCCAATTCATAGCTCTTCTAAATGTTAATTCGTTTTGCTTTAACTTGTTTTGCCTCCCCGCAGGGGCGTCTGCGTCAGCAGCCGTTTGGTGTGTTGCGACACCACGAACCCGAGCACACGGGGGTTGGACCCTCCCGCGTCTAGCCATGCGCGGCTTAGCCGTGTCTGGGGAAAGGGGGATCCTGGGGGTTGAGCCGATGCCGGGTGTACGGACCTTTAAGGCCCCCCGGCGGAGGCAACACACCTCTTCGGCCTCTGCTTCACATAGACGGCACCTCTGGGCTGACCCACCCAGGGGAAATCGGCAGTTGCCTTTTCCTGTCCTCCTCTTAAATCTTCGTCTTTCTCTCTCACTTTAAATCTATCCTGTCCTCTCTTTATTTTCCTTTCACTTCCGACTTCGCGGGCAGCAAGGGTTAACCTTGTGCATTATATCCTAACTTGGGTATATGTATTTGGTTATAGTGGTGGCGTACATTTGGCGTTTGCAGGTTGCAGGACCTGTCCCTTACAGTTTCTGCAGCGTCCCCTTGTTGGGCTCCATGGTGGGTGGCTGGCGCCACCGCCGAAACACATTCCACATATATGGATAGCTCCTTTCCCACACTCCCTGATCGCCGCCAGAAACGGGGGCGCACCGAAGCATTTCAATTTTTGGCCACAAAACAAATTTTTCCGCGCTTTCACGTGATCCATAGTGAGAAGCCAGACAAGAACCCAAGAACTGCATCACCTTTTCTCGTTGCAAGATGCTTGACTGAAACCATAGGACCAGGCTACAAGGCTACAAAGTTGGCAAGTGGAGATCTCCTGCTGGAACTCCGCGACAAAAAACAACATGAAAAGTTACATACCTTAGTGTCTTTTGGCGAAATACCGATAACAGTCACCTCGCACCGCACGATGAACACCACCCGTGGTGTCGTCTCAGATGATGACCTCATGGACCTAACCGAAGCTGAACTTCTAGAAGGCTGGAAAGATGAAAATGTGATCAATGTAAAACGAATTAAGATGAGGCGAGATGGCAAAGAGATCCAAACGAAACACCTTATTCTCACATTCGGTACAAGTGTTCTGCCTGAGACCATAGAGACAGGGTACATCAAGATCAAATTCAGACCCTACATTCCGAATCCTCTCCGTTGTTTTAAGTGTCAAAGATTTGGCCACAGTTCGCAAAACTGTCGTGGCCGCCTCACCTGTGCAAAATGTGCCCACGAACATGTATCCGAATCCTGTAAAAACAAACTGCAATGTGTCAACTGCAACGGCGAACATGCCGCCTACTCGCGGACCTGCCCGTCGTGGAAGAAGGAAAAAGAAATCGTCACAGTCAAAGTCAAAGAAAATATTTCGTTCAAAGAGGCACGAAGGCGGGTATCATACCTGCCAAAGAACACCTTTGCCGAAGTGACGCGTCAGGGGGCAGCGTCGCAACGGCTTCCGGCGGCTGTCCGGCCCACACACATTGAGCCGGCAGTGACGCCATCCGCCCCCTCAGCGGCTGCAGCTAGCGCTGCTCCGCCAACTCACAAGAAGGGGCCATCGACCTCGGGGCTGGTGCCCTCCAGGGCCTCGTCGCTCGAGGCGAGGCCTTCCCGTCAAACCAACTGCTCGCAAGAGTGCGTGTCCAGCGCCTCGCAAGAGGCGATGGACACAACAACCAGTCAGACGGCGCCGCCAGCGCCTAAGGAGCCGCGAGAATCTCGCGATCGCTCCAAAAAAAAAAAAAAAAAAAAGCCCGCATCACAGGGCCCGACAAGAGCTCTGTAAGCTGGTGTTTTACACGAGACACACAGCACAAACATCGTTTTGCAAAATGGACACACAGATACTACAATGGAACGTCAGAGGACTACTACGTAACCTTGACGACATCACAGAACTCATACATAAATTTAACCCGAAGGTGCTGTGTGTCCAAGAAACACACTTAAAGCCTACACAGTCCAACTTTCTCAAGCAATATGCCATTTTTCGGAAAGATCGTGACAACGCTTCTGCCTCGTCCGGAGGTGTAGCCATAGATGTAAATAAGTCTGTTGCTTGCCAACAGTTTGCCCTACACACGCCTCTCGAGGCTGTATCTGTGCGAGCAATTTTATTCAACAAGCTTATAACCATTTGCTCCATTTACATACCACCCAACCATCACCTCAGTAAAACGGAATTTTACAGCCTCATCGACCAGCTCCCAGAGCCATACATTATCACTGGTGATTTTAATGCTCATCGCACTCTTTGGGGAGACTCGCGATGCGACGCGAGAGGTCGATTCATTGAGAACTTTTTTTGTTAACTCCGGTGCGTGCCTCTTCAATAAGAATGAACCAACATATTACAATATCCATCATAGTTCATATTCATCAATAGACCTGTCGATTGGCTCTGCCTCACTTTTCCCTGATTTAGAATGGCATGTAATTAAAACCCATATGGAAGTGATCATTTTCCAGTAACCCTAAACTTAGTAACCGAACATGACTCCCTTCCGCATGTCCCACGCTGGAAACTAGCCTCTGCTGACTGGGAATGCTTTAGGGAATCCACGTACTTATCACGAGATTTTATAAATAATTTTAGTATAGATCACGCCGTATTATATTTTACTGCTTTTATCATTGACGCCGCTGAGACGTTCATTCCTCACACGAGTACTTCATTCAAAAGACGGGTCCCCTGGTGGAATGACGACTGCAGACAGGCACGAAGGCGGCAAAATAAAGCTTGGGGGAAACTACGTGAATGTCCTACGACTGAAAACCTAATAGAGTTTAAACATGTTAAATCGCAGGGAAGAAGGACGCGAAGACAGGCTAAGAGGGCAAGCTGGGAGATGTTTCTCTCTGGTATAAACTCATACACTCAAGAGGCAAAAGTATGGCACGGGCTAAAGAGGTTAAAGGAAAAAGAAATCCATCCTTTGCCGCTAGTGAACGACGAAGCGAACAGCTTGGAAGACCAAGCTGACGCTCTTGGCGAACACTTCGAGCGCATATCTAGTTTGAATCATTATTCCGAGGCATTCCTAAAACACAAACAAATCGCAGAACGCAAGGCTATCGACCGCAAATGCAGACAGAACGAACCCTATAACACGCCTTTTAACATCGCCGAGTTCAGAGCCTCTTTGAATACATGTCGGAGCTCTGCACCTGGACCTGACAGGATCATGTACGATATGATTAAACACATCCACAACGATACCCAATTAACACTACTCGCACTTTTCAATGCTATATGGGCTGCCGGATACCTACCTACTGCATGGAAAGAATCCCTTGTCGTTCCGATTTTGAAACAAGGTAAAGACCCCACATTAGTAACAAGTTACCGCCCAATAGCCCTCACAAGTTGTATTTGCAAACTTTTTGAAAAAATGGTAAACCGTCGCCTTTTACACTTCCTTGAGTCAAACAAAATTCTTGATCCGTATCAGTGCGGCTTCAGAGAAGGACGGTCTACAACCGACCATCTCGTGCGCATCGAAGCAAACATTCGTGATGCCTTCATACACATAAACAATATTTCTTATCCGTGTTTCTCGATATGGAAAAGGCGTACGATACAACCTGGCGTTACGGAAGCTTGCGCGATCTGTCAGCAATTGGCATCCGCGGTAATATGTTAAACATTATTGAAAGCTATCTACACAACCGCACATTCCGGGTTAAAATAGGTAATGCACTGTCGCGTACATTCATACAGGAAACTGGTGTACCCCAGGGAGGCGTGCTCAGTTGCACTCTTTATCGTCAAAATGAACACGCTTCGTGTTCGTTACCACCAGCTATTTTTTATTCCATCTACGTGGACGATATACAAATAGGCTTCAAATCCTGTAACCTCGCAGTGTGCGAGAGACAGGTACAGCAGGGGTTGAACAAAGTGTCTAAGTGGGCAGACGAAAACGGGTTCAAAGTAAACCCCCACAAAAGTTCTTGTGTTCTTTTCACCAGGAAGTAAGGTCTCGTTGCAGATCCCATTATCGAAATTTATGGACAACAAATACCTATGAACAAAGAACACAAGTTTTTAGGCATCATACTTGACTCTAAACTTACTTCCATCCACCACATAAAACATCTCAAGGCGAAATGCCTAAAAACAATGAACTTACTGAAAATTTTATCTCACACATCCTGGGGCAGCGACAGAAAATGTTTAATGAACCTTTACAAGAGCCTCATTCGGTCACGATTGGATTATGGTGCCGTGGTGTATCACTC
This sequence comes from Dermacentor silvarum, assembly GCF_013339745.2. NCBI lineage: Eukaryota > Metazoa > Arthropoda > Arachnida > Ixodida > Ixodidae > Dermacentor > Dermacentor silvarum. The sequence continues at coordinate 25,651,948 of NC_051162.1, read as the reverse complement.
TGCCGCCCCAAGTGCGCTAAAAATGCTAGATCCTGTCCACCATCTAGGTATCCGCCTGGCCACTGGCGCATTCAGGACAAGCCCCGTCGAAAGTTTATACGTAGAATCAAACGAGTGGTCACTCCATCTCCAGAGAACATACATCAGCTTCACCTATTTTCTCAAAGTGCACTCTGATCGGGAACATCCTTGTTCTATAACTGTTAATGATTTGAAGTGTGCAACGCTTTTCTATAATCGACCCTCCATGAGGCGGCCTTTCTCACTGCGTGTAAGAGAACTTAGCAAATAAATGGATGTCCCACTGCTAGAACATCGTCTAATGCCTTCAGCTAAGATGTCACCGCCCTGGGAGTGGCAGGTGATACAATGTGATTTATCCTTTGTAGAGGTCACAAAGTATGCTCCCGAGCTCGAAATTGCTATGCATTTCCGCGAACTTCAATCGAAGTACTCGTGCCCGGAATTCTACACCGACGCATCCAAGTCCCATGCTGCAGTATCGTACGCGGCTGTTAGCCCCTGTTTTTCTAAATCTGACGTATTGAACCCTCTAACAAGTATCTTCACAGCAGAAGCATACGCAGTACTGTCTGCGGTGAAACATATAAAGAAATTAAAACTACAAAAAGCAATTATATTCACAGACTCGTTAAGTCTTGTAAAAGCACTAACATATTTACAAAAGCACAAAACTCCTGTATTTGTTAAGCTTTACTCACTGTTGTGCAACATTTACTTATCTCATAGACATGTAATAATATGCTGGGTTCCCGGCCATAGAGGAATCGAGGGTAATGAGCTTGCCGAAGAAATCGCCAAATCAATGGCATTGCAAGGTACTGGTCTTCCCGCTGCTGCCCCTGCTACAGATCTGAAGCCTTTCCTGCGAAACAAACTGCGAAGCCACTGGCAACGCTTGTGGGACGCCGAAACAAATAATAAGCTCCACTTGATTAAGCCACAGTTAGGTTTCTGGCCTTGCACAACTAAAACACGACGAACTGATGTCCTATTCTGTCGTCTCAGAATAGGACACACATATGGTACTCACAGTTTTCTATTGAATGGTAATGATCCTCCAACCTGTGGTAGATGTGGCATGAGGCTCACCGTCCTCCACGTCCTCCTGGAGTGTCGGGAAGCCGAAAGAGAAAGAAACATTTTCCGCTAGCATATCGCTATAGTCTCCCTCTTCATCTCGCTATGTTTCTCGGTAAAGAACCGCTTTTTAGCACCAACGCAGTCCTCGCATTCTTGAAAGATGTTGTGCTACATGTTATTAGCCCAATAAGTTCGTAGCGCATCCTCTCTCTAGAGGATGTTGCTGTGATAGTTTTTTTATAGCACTTGCCTCCAGGCTCTTGTGTCTCAAGGGCTCTGTTTAGGCACTTGTGCTTCTGGCCAATTCTTGCATCTGTAATATTTTTTGTAAGTCATCTCATTCTTTTGCAATGTATTGTTCATGTCTATAGTACACATCATTAGTCATTGCCATAATCTTATTACGTATAGATTTTACGCACTTTACAGCGACTGTTTTTAGGCCCATTTACAGCCATGCCACATCTAATGTTCAGATAGTTCACTATTTATGTACCATTAACAAGCCATTACCATCGTCTTGGCGCTCTTTAGCCACATCTGGCCCTTGCGCCAATAAACCACAATAATCATCATCATCATCGTTTTGCCTGCGGCCTCCGAGTGCTGCCTTTAGCTTTAAAAGACCCAGTTTTGCGTGTCTATGTGCATCATCACAGAATGAATTTGGTTTTGTAAAGGTAAGTGTAAAATTAGAAAATAAAACAAGATATTTCACTATTTTAGTTAGGGCCCATGGGATCTGCTATGAAGCAATATAATTTTAGTAGGATGCCTTTTCTGCAATCCCCGTGGCGAAGCATACACACACCATTTCACCAATGGTGAAAACACGCTAGAAGCGCATGTACGTATACGGTCGTTCAGTGTAAGAGGAAACGCCTCATTAGTATTCATGCTGGTATAACTTCAACAAGCCGTCTACTTCACGGGGGAAATGTGCCGTATACGACGCCTAATGATGATACCGAAATAGGAAATAATCGTTTTTTTATTTTGGGCTGAACATCAATTTCTATAGGCTCTTGAATACTAATGAGGTGTTCACTGTAAATTTCAGGGGCCCTGTAGGTTGTGGCAAGGCGTATGCTGTTCCGCGAATGATAAAAAAATATTCTGGGAGCTCATTGACAGTTATACCTTTAGGTAAATATGAAATGCTCAAACATTTTTTTTCACACAGCGCAGATGGCACTGAGCTATACGTGCTCACTGATCATCGCGTCTTATTCTTTCCCTGCTATACAAAAAAATGACGGAGACATGAGGTTCTGTCGACGCCTGCTCACTGCGACTGCCCTATTACACGTCATGCGCGTCCACATTTTCGCAAGCGAAATGCATTGCTAATGGCGTCATTAGATTACACCACACGGGCACACATCCACACAACAATGTTGTCGGCTTCTCTAAGCTAATACGAGCCACTATCCTCGCTATTAAGCATGAAATACTTTTAGCTATCGTTGTCGGCGACCTTCAAGTGACCTTGAGCCAAAAGCCAGAGCCGTTATCCCGTCACTCAAACAAGAACATCCAGGCATCGCTGCGAGAACAAAACGGCATCATCCGAGTAACTAGTGAAAACTTGAGAAAAGGCGGTCTCTGGCCCCTAACCCTTTGTACAGGACCACGTTACTGCCCAAACAAGTTACAAACAAAAAAATGTCACAGTTTCGCCCTAAGGGCGAAGCGATGAATGCGATAGCAACACAGCAATGTCATACGAAGTAAGGTGAGCGGCTTTGGTAGCAATATGAATTGTAGTAAACATGAGCTGATTAAGTAAGCAGGTGTGCTGCGGCGTAAGTAGACCGACATAAAGAGAGACTCGATGACCACGAGAAGGCGCGTGTGAAACGGTGGTGTTGATGAGAAGCGCTTCCCGTGGGCAGCGCGTGCGAAGGGACACACCTGTAGCGCTGCACTGCCGACCCGGGCAGCAGTGCATGTGTAGCGTGCGTTGGAAAATGTGGCCCGACATTTACTAACTGAATGAACAAGCGTGGTGTGAGCGCGCACAAACAAACATGAATAGATCACACTGAATGACTGCAGACAACGACCGTCAAAACGCTGGCAGCGAGCGGATATATACGCCGCAGCAGGGGGCGAAGGTACGCGCGGTCTATCGCTTCAACGGAAACTGAGCGGCGAATGCGCATAAAGGTCACAGCCGTGTGGAGATAAGAGACGGTGCGGTCGAACGAACGACGAGCGCGGTTGTTGGCAGCGTAGAAGTGCGCCCCCCCCCCCCCCCCGCTCCTTCCGGCGCTGGCTTCCCGCTTCCTTGCTTACGCGTGGGAGAGATAAGAGACTGTGCGGACGAGCGACGAGCACGGTTGTTGGCAGAGAAGTGCCCCCCCCCCCCCCCCTGCTCCCTCCGGCGCTGGCTTTCCGCTTCCTTGCTTGCGCGTGGGAGATTGAGTGCGTTCGCTCTCCGTGATAGCGCGCGTCCCCGCACGCTGCCTCTGGGGCATACGGCGCGCAGCGCAGATTTTATCTATACGGAACCTCACGGCGACGGCGACGCCGACGGCAGAAATCCGGTTGAAGTGTCCATATAATTGCTATCGCAATAAAAACTTGTGTAGTTCAAATCCAGCGCTCATGCAGCTCCACGAACGTCACACCTGGGGAACTCCGAAGCAGTAATGCGCCAGCGTTATCGCTCTATACGAGCGCTTGTGGGGTGGTGGCGCCCTTTCTTGCGCTGCGCTGGTACCATTCTGGGGTTTCGGAACCAAGTTTAATGAGTTTTTGCTAATTAATGCGGCTAATGCTTGATAATTCCTGTCTTTTAAATTATTCTGAATCATGTTTTATTGTGAACCGGTTTTGATCAGTTCTGCACTTGTTTTGACCGTGTTTTGAGCACTTGTTTGTGAGCGTGACCACGACGGACACCGCCGACAGCCCGGGCCCCTTAGGTGCTTCGCACTGACAATATTGCTTCTGATTGCTTCCTAATGCTTTTTCACAATATCACTCAAGCTGTAACTTCTAGTACGCTGAAGGTTTATTTGTCATTTCCAATAGTGATGTTCGAAAGGCAGATACAGGGCGCCATGGACTTGATTGTCATCTTTTAGCGCTGAGACAGGGTTGCCTGTGCTCTTTTCAACGTCAGCGGTCCGTGAGTTGGCCGGAAATTTGCAGCCGACCACTTCGACAGGACAGGAAGAAAAAGTAGCAACAAATGCTGAGCGCACTGCACTGTTGGAAGCAGAAAAGCGCTTGAAGGAAGCGGCACCACAGGCAGCAAAAGACGCCATATGGTAACCATTTTATGCTTACATAAAAGGTTCAACCACTTATGTGAAACTCCATGTATGTGGTAAAATAAATGAACTTGAAACTTGAAATGAACATATGCTCTCGATTACGGGAGAGGCAGCAATTTTTGTGTCCCGCTGTTGATCACCCCACAACAAACGTAGTGCATTTCCGAAGAAAAGCTGATGTCGCTGTCCTTCATCGTACAGTCCACCACAAACCACCACATTCTTCACTTCCTCAATTAAAAAAAGCCAGCGTCGCCAGTTTTTCATTGCGCAGTTTACCACGCATTGATGATTCTCTGGCACACAATACTGCTAATTTAACATAGAAAAAATTACTGTAGAAACTTCCTAATGAGCCTTGTTAGATAATGCGTAATCATTACTTCCAGCCGCTCATGCGCTCATGCAACGAATGATTGACTGAGTGGCCGAGTGACGCATACCGCGGCTCACCGTGTCCAGGATCACGCATTGTGCTGCAAGTATTGCAATGACCTGTTGCAATTTCCTAATTGGTGAACCTAATTAGTGGTCAATCGTCGGCGCTGTGTGACTTACCCAGGGAGAGGTTTATTACTGTGCATTTTTTATGCATTTGATAGCAATGTTGTTCCTGCTACATTATGTTCTATGCTGCACCCCCTGCACCCTCCCTCCCTTCGCAATGCCTGGCGGTGATGCAGGCAAAGCGTAGCGTTAAAGAAAGTATCGCTCGAATGTGTCGAAAGACGCCCGACCCGCAGGAGCGCGGCCGGTGAAGAGCAAGCCGTACAGCAGACCACCTGCGGCTGAGATCAGCTGCACGGACTCGAGTAACCAACATGGCGCTGCGTAACGAGTACACGATTTGGCAGTGGAATTGTCGTGCGTTTTGCCGTAAGAGGGGGGAACCTGCAGCAACTCGTAAAAACCAAGCAATCACCGGACGTAATCGCCCTCCAGGAAACTGGGGGGACCGCAAAATTATCAGGATACAAATCGTATAGCACTTCAGATGAAAAAGCAACAGTAACCACACTGATACACCGAAACATAGTGGCTGTACAACACGACACCGGCATACGAAACAGAGACCACGTCCTACTGGAAATCATACCTTCCCGAAAAAAGGAGGGAAGCCTATTCGTGCTGAACGTATACAGCCCACCACGACAAAAAGTAAAGTTTCGCTCGCTTTTCCGCAAAGCGTTAAACGTGGCGGACAGACAAGCACTGATCATCGTGGGCGACTTTAACGCACTAGACGCTGGCTGGGGTTATACAATCGAGAACGCTAAAGGCCGCAACGTGTGGTACGACGCGCAGCACGAGGGGCTCATGCTAATAACTAACCGACAAGACTCTACCAGAATGGGCAATAGCGTCAACAGAGACACTACGCCGGACCTAACATTCATAAGGAACATAGCCATCACGAAATGGATCAGCACGAACGTAAATCTTGGCAGCGATTATTACATTCTGAACACAATGCCACAAGCAGGCTCTCGTAAAAGAAAGGCAGGAAAATAACGCTAACCGAGTGGGACACCTTTCGTAAGCTACGCGAGGACGATGCAGCAGAAACCATCGAAGACATACAGAAGTGGACAGAGCGTCCACTTCTCCGGCGTAGCGTGCAGAAAGCCAACAAAAACATTCCCGATGAGGTAGGCATAGAGGAAATGGACAGCAAACTCCTCCACATGTGGGAGGCCAAACAAAGCTTACAAAAGCGCTGGAAAGGTAACAAGCACAACCGGCGCCTAAGGATGAGAATCGTGGCGCTTGACAGTGAAATAGAAGACCACGCGAATCGGCTATCTCAGCAGCAGTGGGAAGCCACGTGCACTCTAATGGACAGACAGTTCGGAATGGCCAAAACTTGGAACATACTCCTACGCCTCCTCGACCCAAAAGGCACGAAAACAACGCAAAGGCAAAATCTGCAACGGATACTACAAAGCCACGCAGGTACAGAGCCAGAACTCCTACGAGATCTACGCCAGATATACATAGGAGATGCAACAAAGATACGACTACCAGAGTACAAAGGGAAGCATAACGTCGAACTCGACACCCCCATAACGGAGGCAGAGATTCGATACGAACTCGGACGACTCAATCCGAAGTCCGCCTCAGGTCCTGGCGGTGTAACAAATAAAATACTGCGAAACTTAGACGACGAATCCATAAACGCTCTTGCAAAGTACACAAACGAATGTTGGCAGAAAGGCAGCATACCCCAGCAATGGAAAATGGCCCAGACCTAATTAAAACCCAAACCTGGCAAAAAGGCACACATTGAAAATTTGAGGCCAATTTCATTGACGTCCTGCATCGGAAAGCTAATGGAAAAAGTAGTTCTAACGCGTCTCAGCAAAAACATGGACGATAACGGGCTATACCCACACTCCATGATCGGCTTTAGACAAAAACTCTCGACGCAAGACGTCATGCTGCAATTAAATAACCAGATTATAGACGCTGAAACACACTCCTTGGATACAAAGGCCATCCTGGGTCTCGACTTACAGAAGGCGTTTGATAACGTCACCCAGGAGGGCATATTGCGCAACTTGCAAAACCTCTACGTAGGCCAAAGAGCATACGACTACGTGAAACATTTCCTTGCTAACCATAAAGCCATAATCACAGTCGGGGACGCAAAATCCGAGGAAATAGAACTAGGCAACAAGGGAACACCACAAGGCTCGGTGCTTTCCCCGTTCCTATTTAACGTGGCGATGCTTGGTGTGCCCGCAGAACTGGACCACATCGAAGGACTTCAGCACAGTCTGTATGCGGACGACATCACGCTATGGTTGACGGACGCAAGCGATGGCCACGTACAAGAGATTTTACAGCAAGCAGTGAATACAGTAGAGAGATACGTAGAGAACAAGGGCTTAAAATGTTCACCCCCAAAATCGGAGCTACTACTCTACAGACCTACAAGCGGAGGACGCAAGCGCAATCAAGAGCGACCCAGCATCAGAATCGTGGTAGGAGGTCACCCGATTCCCCATGTAAAACACCTTAGAATACTGAAACTCCGAATATCTGAGAACGGACATAACGGAGAAGCAATAAGAATACTGGATAACAGCACCCAGCAAACCATCACGTTGATTGGAAGAATCGCCAACAAAAACTGCGGTATGAAAGAACACAACCTCGTGAGCCTCATCCAAGCCTTCGTCGTCAGCCGCATAGTGTATGTGACCCCAACCTCAAGTTACACGTGGCGGAAAACAAAAGATAGAGTGCATCATCAAAAATGTATATAAACAAGCCCTCGGCCTACCGATCACCACGTCTAACGAGACGTTCGAAGCGTTGGGAATGCACAACACGCTAGACGAGCTCATTGAGGCTCATACAATCGCACAATACGAAAGACTGGCGCAAAGCAACACGGGAAGACACATCCTGCACAAGCTCGGTATCACGTACGCTGGACAAAGCGGGGATAAATACGACATCCCAAGAGAAATCAGAGAGCGCATCATCATACCCCATTACCCAGAAACATGCACCCCGAACATCACCGAGAGCGGAGGAATGCAAGATCGAACCACTGCATCAGTTTCAAAACGATGCGGACGTGGTTTATGTAGACGCGGCGGAATATGCAGACGGTGGGCACATGGCAGTGGTCACCTCAAATCAAGCGGGCCACTCGCTTGCCAGCGGCACCATTAAAACAAGAAAATCAGAAATCGCGGAAGAAGCGGCCATAGCGCTGGCGCTCGCCTCCACAACGGCCAGCGTCATAATCAGTGATTCTAAAAGTGCGCTTCACAACTTCGCTAAGGGAAGGGTCTCCAAAGAGGCGTTAAGGATCAAGGCCCAACCGCATGCACGCGATTTTCGAGCGACAGCGACAAGCGACGGCGACGAGCGACAGGTTTTGCCGTCGCGGAGGGCTATCCGTCGCTGTCGCTGGTCGTGTCGCCGGTTTCTGGCCAGCCAGAAAATATCGCTTGTCGCCCGGAAGTCAGCGCGACGACATATCCGCTGGGGACAGCGATTGCACAACAACATGGCAGCAATCAGTCTGCCCGCTTCGAACTGAATTCGCTCTTGCAACTTGCTCTCTGCTGTGACAGCGAAAAATAAATAGTACAATCAGTCATCGCTTCACCTCATCGCTAGCTGAAGACTAAGTATCGGCGCTCTCTTGTCGTTATTATTGAGATCGGTTGTTTTGTTTTGACGCTGTTAGGCCTGAGACGCCACCGAGAGCCGAGAAAGTGTTTAAGTTTTACTCAACAGATGGCGCCACGGCACCTTACGCTGGCGGCATGGGACGGAGTTCCACTGGGGATGCATGGGACGGATTTTCTCTGGGGATGATAGCATATTTTAGCTAGGTCTAGATAAAACATTGACCTTTTGATACAATTGAGATTTCTTTACGCGCGCAAGATTACATTTATTCGCACAACAATGTAAATCCGTCGCTACTCTTTTTCGCGATGTCGCGTTCATGTGGTTGCTCCACTCCGCGACACGACAGCGCGACAGGGTGTGCCTGTCGCGTTGCTTGTCGCTGTCGCTTGAATATCGCGTGCATGCGGTTGGGCCTTCATAGGTGACTTTCGCTGGGAGCGTGACGTTCATTCATATGGACGTCCGCCCACTCCTCCCTCCCGGGCAACGAAACCGCACACATCCTAGCTCGAGAGTTAGCGAGCCGAGCAGGAACAACGCGGGGCCCGAGTGCGGAGAGAGACCGCATGGTCACTTACAATGAAATCACCAAACACTACAGATTAGGGAGGCAGCATTACCCTCCACCACACTCCTCATTAAATAAACAGCAGGCGACCGCATAGCGCCTACTACAAACAAACACCTTCCCAAACCCGATCGCCTACAATCATTGTTATCCAGAACTCAGATAAATGCAAGGACTGAAATCAGCGGGCACACCTCAGACACATAATCTGGGCTTGCCCCAACATATTGGAGGGGCCAAACAACAAGTATACGAACGCGGAGCAGTGGGAGACCGCGCTGCTTAGTTCAGACAGCGAGCACCAACTACAAGTGATCAGGCAAGCCGAAGATGCCGCTAGGACCAAAGGGCTCCTGGCCGCCATCTAAGGGAGGGCAGCTAAATTACTCTTACACTTGCCATTTACAATAAAGTTGTTTCTCTCTCTCTTGAATCAAAACGTGCTAAACTCGACTGATGTGATTGTTATTTCGAGAGCTACGACTAGCGCGCAGAAAAAAAAAACATTTGTCATTGAAGGAGGTCTTCATTACTCGTTACTCTAGGGAAGACTCTAGTATGTTATTCTGTTTCAGTGGTGGAGAGGGTGTGTGTTTGTTTTCCTTCTCTTTTGTTAGACAGCAACACGCAATAATTTACACATTTCCCCGCAACTACCCAAGTGTTCAGGCACGCTAAACCAATTTTGTGAGTGCCTCCTTGACAATGATTGTGTGTTTGTCTCATCTTCCATAATACATGAAGTCGTCACAATTAGTTATGGCTAGGCGAAATGGTTGATTTGGCATGCCAGTTTATTCCGTAGTGTGAACGTGATAGGTGTGAAGTATATTTCAATAAATATTTGATGTCATTTATACCGCTGTGATTCCTGTGCCACACCTTCCAGATCTTGCACTCATTCTCCCTTGAGCTGATCATCATGTATGCAGTAAACATCATGTATGTAAACTGCATTTTTATGCAGTTTCCATCTTGTGTAAATTTTTGGCGTGGAAGTAAAGTTATCAAGTTTTCTGAAAGAAAAAAAGAAAAGCTGTGCAGCGACCCAGAGGTGAAGTTTTGGTTGTACAGCTTTTGGAATGAAAACGTTTTACCAAATTCTATGCAGCACAGCCAACGCGCAGAAGGCACATATATTGTTATCATTTCAGACAATTCAGTCGGTAATTGCCTGTCCGAAACGCTGATTTGGTTTGACAGGACGTCTATCAGAATTCTGTACTTAAACGACAAGCGAGTACCAAGCTGAATTATGTGATTTATGCGCACATATCCAGTGCTATTTTGTGAGCACGGTTTCCTGAACGCAGGATGCTTCCCATCACAGCCATGCTTCGGAAAAATGTCTGCAATGGAATGACTCATCTGACGTTGTTGGCTCTTCTCATGCTGTGGAACATGCAGCCTCCAGCCTCTCCTTGTCATCTGTGGTGTCATCCCTCCTGCCAATCTGAAGGGTGGAACTCAGGGCGATGCGTCTTCGGTTCATGTGTTTGCTGGTTGCCTTGAAGTTCCTCGGTGCAGTCGGTGAAGGAAGAAAAAAAGCTCTGCCTGTATATTAAGTTATACTTGACTGTGTCGAAAACTGCTTGGTGCATTAAAGCATTACCGGTGGCTCTTAATAAATAAATATATCTTCAGTGGCTGTCAACGAGCTCATTTCTTTACAGCCAGGGTATGGTAGCAACTCCAAATACTGTTTCGCGGTGCCCATCTGCGGTCATGTAATTCTTTTGCTGGCGGCTCTCATGGAAGACTTGTTAATTTTCTGGAACTTTACATTACTGCTCGCTACTACTATATCCAAGAAGAACCGCGGATTTAACAGAGAATGACCTATACAATATACTCGTGTATTCTCTATAGACTTTATTTTGCCAGGATTATGTATTTGCATGTTCCGCTCATGTTATTCATTTTGCGAACGTGACTGTCTTTAGCCAGTTGCTTCGCAAGCTGTACATCAAAAATACAGATACGAACCCATCATACAAGTGCAGAAAAGAGATAGCGTCCTGTACGAACAAGGGTTTTTATTGCTATTAACATTGTTTAGAAACTTCACCCAGGTTGTGGTGTCTCTGTGTATTTCTGTACTTATGTATGTCCACGCCTAGCCTGTTTCCAGCCACCAAGGGGCACAGGGCAGTCCTTGGTAAAATGGGCAGAACATTGGTTTGCTGTGCTGAGGGAACTATGTTCACACCCAACAGTGCACCAACTTGTTACTTCGCACTTTATACCGTAAAACGATTCCAGTCTATGTTTATTACAACCTCCTGACGCCAAATTTACGTAGCATCTCTTGCAATCATCGCGCGGTGACACGCAGCGTTAATTAAACAGTCCAATCAAACGCTCTCGTTCAGGGGAGGCCACTTTTGATTGCTTTCAAAGCGAATAACGTTGGCTTTTCTTATCTCACAGGCTGACAAGAGATGAAGAGCAAGCAGTAGGGGAAAGCATTTTGGTGGGCCGAGATAACGCAGTGAAAGTAGACAACTGGTTGAAGAGGGTGGGGGCAGCATCTTCGATTGCTCCTCTTCCCGTTGCCTAGCTTGCGCTGGCTGGTCGAAAATCGTGGCGGTGCGCAAGGAAAGGTTAAAATGCCGCTAAACCATATCGTCAGCGATGATGAGTTGGCAGAGCGATGTCGTGTACGTGGGCGAAAGGGCTCGACACGTTATACTGCAACGCAAATATTTTTGTTATACGCAAATAAATCCGTTGTCTCCGGCTGCTCCTAGTACCTCCGATCTTCTATTCCTTTCAGAACGAGGCTATTCCAAAAAAATATGCATCTTTAAGGCACACACTTCACTTCTACGCTGTGAAGTTTTGCGGCTTCCTGACGTCGCGTGACGTATAGACGAAGAGAGCTCACCCTGAAAAAGTTGTCCGACAGCAGTGGGATATTGGCGAAAATGACGTAGACCCGGAAATAATTATTTTTTGTTTGGTTCGGTTTAATCATACATGATCAGTATGCACACGTGACATCACATTTTCGCTCTTTTCGTGATGTCGCGTGACAGAAAAGCGAAGTGAGGGGGTGGCCCGAAAAATGTTTGAGCAATTGTGGACGGCTGTTTAAAGAAATGGAATAGAAATAGTTTGCGATAGTTTTACGTTATAGCGCCCTAGGCATGTAACACTGGGCATTTGTCGCTCCTCAGTGGCTCTCTTTAATGACAACGTGGGTCACTACGTATCTGCTACTGGTTATGGGCCGCTCTTCAATGACGGCGCAGCGTATTCAGTGGGAAGCGCGCGACTGTAACTCGACTGCACACACGGGCCTCACACATGACACCCTTCGCTGGTATCGATGTGGTGTGTCGCTAGAGAGAGAGATGGAGAAACGTGGTGGGAAAGGCAGGGAGGTTAACCCGTAAAGATTCTGAGTTGCTACCCTGCACTGGGGGAAGGGGAAATGAAAGGCGGATAGAATGTGGAAGTAAAAAAAAGCAGTCACAAAAAAATACAAGGCATAAAAATAGAGGAGGTTGGAAACGTCTGCGAAAACTATAGTCTGTCAGTAAGTCCACTCGATCGCAAAAACTTCAAGAGTGCCTTGACTGACTTGTATAACGACTGTATAGGCCGGCGTTCCAGGACTGTCTGCTCCGAAAGCGGCCGGTCGTCAAGACGCGCCAGCGCGGTCGCGAGTGACTGCCTATGTGCGCTGTATTGGGGACAATGACAAAGTACGTGCTCGATAGTCTCCTCGTCGCCGCAGTGGTCACACACAGTACTATCCTCCCATCCGATGCGGAAAGCAAACGACGTTTGTAAATGCGACACCAAGCCACAATCGGCAAAGTATCGTTGTTTAGGGTCGGGATAGTCCTGGCGGAGGTCGAAGTCGAAGACAGTGGTTCTGTCGATGCAGACGTGTGTGCTGCAAACTAGGTGTGTTCCACAGCGATTGTGTGGCATCGTTTGCAAGCTCTCGAAGTTTCGCGGCTGCATCTGTTCTTGACAGCGGGATTGGTTCCTGCGCGCCGTCTTCATGAGCAGATCGAGCAGCTCATCGGCATATTTGTTGCCCATTACGCCACAGTGGCTACGGAGCCACTGAAAGGTGACGTCGTGACCTTGCTCGACGAGGCGATGAAGGAGCTGTCGGATTTCGAGGACTAGCTGTTCGTAGGGTCCACGGCGTAAGGCGGAAAGCAAGCAATGTAGAGCTGCCTTGGAGTCACTGAAAACACTCCATTTGTTAGGTGGATCCTCACGAATTATGCAATGATGATGATGATTGTTGAGTTTTTTGGCGCAAGGGCCAGATGTGGCCAAAGAGCGCCAAGGCGATGATAATGACTTGTCAGTGGTACATGAATGGTGAATTGAGAAGGTTTGGATAAAACAAGAGTGGCATGGCTGTAAAGAGGCCTAAAATAGTCGCTGTAAAATGCGTAAAATCTATAGGTACTAAGAATATGGCAATGACTAATGAATGTGCTATGGATACGAGGTAAGCATTGTGAAAGATTGATGATATCTAAGATATGTCAGAGGCTAAAAGTTTCAAAAACACTAATGCCTTAACAGAGCCTTGAGATGTAAGGGCCTGGAGGCATGTGCTATATTCTCACAGTGGCATCCTCTTGAGAGAGGATGCATTACGTATTTCTTGGTCTTATAACATGCAAGACAACATCATTCAAAAAGGCGAGGACTGCTTTGGTAATGAAAAGCGGTTCTTTGCCAAGAAACATAGCGGGATGAAGAGGGATAGAACAGCGGTATGCCAGAGGAAAATGTTTCTTCCTCTCTCTCTCGGCTTCCCTACATTCCAGGAGGACGTGAAGAACGGTGAGCCTCTCGCCACATCTACCACAGGTTGGAGGATCATTACCATTCAATAGAAAATTGTGGGTACCATATGTGTGTCCTATTCTGAGGCGACAGAATAGGACATCAGTTCGCCGTGTTTTTGATGCAGGGCCAGAAACCTAACTGTGGCTTAATCAAGTGAAGCTTATTATTTGTTTGCGCATCCCACAAGCGTTGCCAGTAGCTTCGCAGTTTCTTCCGCAAGAAAGGTTTCAAATCTGTTACAGGGACAGCAACGGTAGGATTAATAGCGTGTGATGTTATTGATGTGGCCATTTGGTCGGCAAGAACATTACCCTCGAAGTCTCTATGCCCAGGCACCCAGCATATTATGATTTGTTGTTTAGATGCAAAACAGAGCAGATCAGTGAGTAGAGGTTCATAATTACAGGGTGTTTATGTTTTTGCGGCATCATTAACGCTTTAACAACGCTTAAAGAGTCGGTAAATATTACAGCCTTTTGGAGTTTCAATCTATCAATGTGTTTCACCGCCGATAGTACTGCATAGGCCTCTGCCGTAAAGATGCTGTGGGGATAAAGTACATCGGATTCCGAGAAAGACGGACCGACTGCCGCATAGGAAACACCAGCATGTGACTTTGATGCGTCTGTGTAAAATTCAGGGCAAGAGTATTTTGACTTTAGTTCTAAAAAGTGCATTTGAATGTGTGCATCTGGCGCGTGTTTTGTGACTTCAATAAACGATGTGTCACATTCAACCAGCTGCCACTGCCACGGCGGTAGCAGCTTCGCTGGAGACATTAGGCAATGTTCAAGTAGTGCAGCACCCATTTCTTCACTGAGCTTTCTCACGCGTAGCGAGAAGGGCTGCTTCGCTGTTGGTCGATTATTAAATAGTATGGCAGATGTGGTATCGTTTATGGTAAAATAGGTAGGATGTGTACGGTTTGAATTTATTTTAAGGAAATATGTAAAGCTGGCATAAGTCCTCTGAAGGTGGAGCGACCACACGTTCGCTTCCACATAAAGGCTTTGTACGGGGCTTGTCCTGAAGGCCCCAGTCGCGAGGCGGATTCCTAAATGGTGAACAGGATCCAACATTTTTAAAGCGCTGGGTGCAGCAGACTGGTAAACTATCGCCCCGTAGTCAAGTCGTGAGCCGACAAGGCACCTGTACAAGTTCAAGATGCATTTCCTGTCACTGCCCCATGTCGTACGCGACAGCAGCTTCAGTAAGTTCATTGTTTTCAGGCACTTAGCCTTCAAATATTTGATGTGCGGAACGAATGTGAGTTTTGAGTCCAATATGATGCCTAGAAACTTGTGCTCTTTGCTTACAGGTAATGTGGTACCAGACAGCTCAATAGCAGGGTCTGGTACTATTCCTCTCTTATTAGTGAAAAGGACGCATGTGCTTTTCTGTGGGCTCAACCTAAAACCGTTTTCATCAGCCCATTTAGCCACTTTATTTAAGCCATGCTGGACATGTCGTTCGCAGACAGCAAAGTTGCACGATTTAAAACCAATCTGGACATCATCTACGTATACAGAGTAGAACATCGTTCGTGAATAGCCGTGCGTAGAGAATTCATTTTCACAATAAACAGTGTACAGCTAAGCACACCGCCTTGCGGGACACCAGTTTCCTGGGTGAAAGACCTAGACAAGGCTTGGCCCACCCTTACACGAAAGGTACGGTTAGAAAGGTAACTTTGGATAGTACTCAACATGTTGCCGCGGATACCCATAGCGGAAAGGTCTCGGATAATACCAAAGCGCCATGTGTGTCATACGCTTTCTCCAAGTCAAGAAATACGGAGAGAAAAAACTGTTTGTGTAAAGGCATCCCTTATGATTGTCTCCATGCGGACAAGGTGGTCTGTAGTCGACCTACCTTCTCGGAAGCCGCATTGGTAAGGATCTAGTATGCCGTTGCTTTCTAGGACAAAAATTAGACGCCGGTTAATCATCTTTTCAAAGAGCTTGCACAGACAGCTTGTCAAAGCAATGGGTCTGTAGCTACTGAAGGACGGGTCCTTGCCCTGTTTAAGTACGGGGATTACTATAGCTTCTTTCCAGAAGATGGAATGTAACCAGCGGCCCACATGACATTAAAAAGAGAGAGGAGGGTCTCTTGTGTTTCAGGGTGTAGGTGCTTGATCATTTCATACATGATACGGTCAGCACCTGGTGCTGAGGTGTTGCAACAAGCGAGAGCAGTTTTAAATTCAGCTAAACTAAACGGGCGGTTGTAATCTTCATTTCGAGCACATTTCCGATTAACGGGCTGTCGCTCTGCACGCTCTTTGAACCTAAGGAATGTTTGTGTGTAATGAGATGCACTGGAGACATATTCAAAGTATTCGCCCAGACAATCTGCCTGATCCTCCAGGCAGTCTCCTTGGATATTCACTAAGGGCGGGGGTTCGTCTCACGGCCCTTTAATTTATTAACCATATTCCATACCTTTGCCTCATCTGTGTAAGAGTTTATACCAGAAATGTACCTCTCCCAACTCTCTCTCTTTGCACGTCTACGTGTCCTTCTGCCTTGCGATTTAACCTGTTTAAAATTAATAAGGTTTTCGGCAGTAGGAGAATCGCGAAGTAATCCCCATGTTGTTTTGATTTTTGCGCGCTTTACGACATTCTTCGTTCCACCAAGGAATGCGACGTTTCTTAGTCAGTCCGTTAGTTTGTGTAATACATTTCGTAGCAGCATCAATAATAAAACCTGTTAGATATGTTACGGCGTCGTCTACGTTAAGAGCAACAATGTCATGACGGCCTAGGTGTGTCAGCTCTCGGAACAGTTCCCAGTTGGCCGAGTCTACGCTCCATCGAGGTGATCGTGGCAAGCATCCATCTTGTTTCGTTGAGTTTAACATAATTGGGAAGTGGTCGCTTCCATAGGGGTTCTTAACGACGGACCACTCCAGGTAAGGCATTAGTGTGCTCGACACTATGCTTAAGTCTATGGACGAGTATGTGTTGTGTGTAATGCTGTAGTATGTAGGTTCTTTCTTGTTCAATAAACATTCACCTGAAGAAAACAGAAAATTTTCTATAAGGCGCCCTCGCGCATCGCAACGAGAGTCGCCCCACAGGGGGCTATGGGCATTAAGATCACCTACGACTATGTATGGTGGAGGAAGTTCATCGATGAAGCTCTGAAACTGCGTTTGGAAAGCTGATAGGAAGGTGGGATGTAGACAGAGCTAATGGTGACTAGCTTACCAAACAACAATGCTCGGACAGCAACTGCCTCAAGGGACGTTCGGAGGCTTAATTGCTGACATGCAACGCCCTTACTGACCATTACGGCTACACCCCCCGATGAGGCGAGAGCGTCGTCGCGGTCTTTGCGGAAAGTGACATATTGCCTTAGAAAGTTTTTCTGTGTTAATTTTAAGTGTGTTTCTTGTACACACATCACCTTTGGATTGAATTTGCGGAGGAGTTCTTTTACATCGTCAAGATTACGTAGAAGTCCTCTCACGTTCCACTGTAACACTTGGGTATCCATATTGGAAGAGAAGTTAGTGATGTGTGCAAAGAGAAATAGAAGTTACTTCACGGGACCTTTCCAGGCCCCGTGATGGGGGTTTTGCCTTTCTTCCCGACGCGCTCGAGGGAGCTGCGCCGTTCTTTGGGCGTCTGAGACGCCGGTGGTTTGCTTGTGTCCATCACCTCGTCTGAGGCGGTGGATAGTGCCCGCTCAGGGGACATTCGCGGGGATTTCGGGCCTTACTGCACGGGCAGTGGCCCTGGGTCCAGCAAGCCCGCGGGTCTGCTGGCCCTCCTTGGCAGGGGGCGGAACAGCGCTGGCTGCTCCAGCCGGGGGGGGGGGGGGGCTGGTGACGTGACCGCCGTCACACTCCGTGTGACTTGGGCGGCCGCCGGATGATGTGGTGCTGCCCCCCGGCGCGCCACATCGGTGTATGAAGGACTAGACTGATTGTGGAGATGGAAACGCTTACGTGCCTCTGGGAAAGATAGGTTTAGTTTGACTTTCAGTTCTATAATTTGCTTCTCTTTTTTCCACGAGGGGCACGATCGCGAGTAAGCGGGATGATCTCCTTCACAGTTGGCACAACGGGTTGCTGAAGTGCAAATGTCAGAAGCGTGTTCATTTGAACTACACTTAGCACAAGTAGCGCGCCCTCGGCAGTTTTGCGACCCATGCCCAAAACGCTGACACTTGAAGCATCGGCGGGGATTCGGGATGTATGGTCTGACACGTAGCTTGCAGTAGCCAGTTTCAATTGATTCTGGTAGGTCGCTAGTTCCGAAAGTAATGATAATATGCTTGGTAGGTATTTGCTTATCATCTCGCCTTAGTGTTATCCTCTGCACCTTGACTACGTTCTGGTCTTGCCATCCTTCAAGTAATTCACTTTCACTCAGTTCAAGGAGGTCATCTTCCGAGACGACACCGCGCACTGTGTTCATCGACCTGTGTGGACCCACTGAAACAGGAATGTCTCCAAATGCCACAAGTTTAGAAAGTTTATCGTACTGTAGTTTGTCGCGGACTTCAAGAAGAAGGTCGCCACTTCCCATCTTTGTTACCTTATAGCCTGGGCCGATTGCTTCCTTGAGAGATTTTGCTACAACAAAGGGTGAAATCATTCGGACTGTCTTAGTATCGTGTTGACTATGTATTACATGGTACTTGGGAAATATTTCTTTAGGTTGCAAAAAAAGATTGAAAATTTCATCGGTGCGCCCCCTTTTCAGGGAGCGATCAGGTAGTGAGGGAAAAGCGTTAGCCATATAAAATTGCAAAATTCGGCGGCGATGGTAGCCACCCACCACCGAGCCCAACAAGGGGACGCTACAAGGTTGGAATACTTGCAGACGCCAGCCATGCATCGCCGCTATAACCTAATATGAAATACCCAAGGTTGGATAAGTACACTAGGTTAACCCTTGCCGCCCAGAAATTCAGAAGTGAGAAGAAGTGACTAGAAGACAGGAAAGATAGAAAGCGAGAAAGACAAAAGATTGAAGAGGGGGACAGGAAAGGGCGACTGCCGATTTCCTCCAGGTGGGTCACTCTGGAGGTGCCGTCTATGTGAAGCAGAGGCCGAAGAGGTGTGTTGCCTCTGCCGGGGGGCCTTAAAGGTCCAAACACCCGGATCGGCTCAACCTCCAGGATCCCCCTTTCCCCAGACACGGCTAAGCCGCGCACGGCTACACGCAGGAGGGTCCAACCCCCATGTGCTCGGGTACGTGGTGGCGCAACTCACCAAACGCCTGCTTACGCAGACGCCCCTGCGGGGACGAATTATGCAAAGTGTGCTACGAAGAGCAGCAAGCTCCACGGCTGGCGATGTCGCCTGGTGTGATGTCTTGAACTTCAAGGTGGAGACTTTCGCAGGAAAAAACACTGATCCTGCAGAACCGTCCATGTCGTTGAACAACCGTCAGTGTATAGATGGGCGTCACGTATTTTTGTACAGCAAGATCAGCGAAAGTTGCTTGAGAGCTGGTGATGAGAGTTCGGCCTTTGTTCGAATTCCTGGCGCTGTCAGTCGAACTTGTGGCTGAGCCAAGCACCAAGGAGGAAACAAAAACTCTCGTTGCAGCCTTGTAACCTGACGGAGGTATATAAGATAAGGCAGTATCGTCTGACAAAAAGACGCGCGTGGTCGGTGTTCTGGCATGAGGCTAGATAGTGGGAAGGGGCGCGAGCAAGGTGCCTGACGTGAGCTCTGAGCACTTCCATAATAATGAATCTTGGCTGGGTAGTCACGTGCAATTGCAATGGTTTCTGACGTTGACGTACATCGTGGAAACTCTAGACAGACCCGAAGTGCCTGTGCGTGAGCACTTCGATTGTACGGATGTTGTTTCTACAGGTATTGGTCAGTACTGCCAAACTGTAGCTCAGATACCCGAGAAACAGCGTCCTGTAGAGTTGCATCGTCGCGTATACTGATGTACCCCAGGATTTTCCTCCAAGAAACTTGAAGAGAAAAAGATGGCTGTCAGGCGCTTCTTTAGGTAGGTGACATGGGGACCAACAGAGATCACGACCGATGATTACCCCTAAGAACCTGTGCGTTCTGACGTAAGATATTTTGTCCATTGATGGATATGGCGTATGGTGTCATTCGTTTCTGGCTAAATGCGACCAATGCGCATTTTTCTGCGAAAATTTGAGGCCTAGTTCACTAAGGTATGTCGTTATGAACGTCGCAGATTTTTGAAGCCTTGCACGTACTTGAGCACGCATCACGCCAGATGCCCAGACGCATATGCCATCCGCATATATTGACAACTTCACCGTATTTGGTAGGCATTCTACGAGAGCAATGAGCACAAGGTTGAAGAGTTTTGGGCTCAACACACCACCCTTTGTACTCCACGTTGTCTACAGTGTTGAGAAGTTGGGCCGTCTTTGGTATTCACAAATAGAGACCGCATATGTAATAACTGCGTGTCCACCGATAAAGCCCGACCACCGAGGCCAACCATTTCCAGAGCCTGTAATATAGGCTCATGAAGAACATTTTCACATGCTCCTCTGATGTCGAGAACATGACATATATTCGCTTACACGTCTTTTGATGTTGAACGTAAGTAACCAAATTGATGACATTGTCAATGGAACATTGTTGACGTCGAAAGTCAGCCGTTGTATCTGGAAACTTCATGGCATTCCAGGTACCATTCAAGTCTGGCGAGGATCATTCGTTCCATCACATTCCCAATGCAACTAGCCAACGCGATTGGGTGGTAGGCAGTAATCTGTAGAGCAGACTTGCTAGGTTTGAGGAGTGGTACCAGGCAGCTCGTCTTACATTTTTGAGGACCGTTTCCATTCTCCCAGGACTCATTGAAGATTTTCAGCAGGGCACTTCGCGATAGTTCACCGATATCGTACGGCAAGAAATACCATCTGGTCCAGGTGACGACGACTGATTACATAAGGCAAGTGCCGAGTCGAGCTCTTGAGTGGTGAACGGCAGATCTATGTGCGAGTCCCGTGCGTCCGGAACGTAGTCAAAGGGAAGGGAACTTGATCCCGCTCACTGGCCTGTAATCATGGCACAGAAATCTTCCGCTACGTCGAGGTCTTGCCGGCGTTGTAAAAGTGGTAGTGCCTTGAATGGAAAGCGTTGTTCCGGAACAGAACGTAGGCCTCTTGCAGTCTCCATATTGAGATAGTGGCGGGGGTCAAGGGACTCACAATGCTTTGTCCATCACTCGGATTCCAGTTTATCTATACGGCGTTGTTTCTTCTTTTGAGTGCGCGGGCTGTCCTTAGATCGTGAATGGTCGGTATCTTCGCGCGACGACGACCAATCGCACGAAGTCGCTCCAACTCCAGGTCGAATTGCGAGTACTTCGATGAGCACACGAGGTGCACATAGCGGTCTGCGCCGCTTCTTTAATAGCTTCCTGCAGTCCAGATAAGAGACCTTTCTGACAAGCGTCCTCCAGGTGGTTTTTAAACACATTCCAGTCAATTCTTCGTAGTGTGTTAGGCGGGTGAGTGTTAGACATGCTGTGGATCGTGAGGTAAGTGGGGATGTGATCGCTGCCATGTGTCTCAATGTCCAAAAACCAATTAACATGTGTGGCAAAGCGGCGTGATACAAAGGTCAAGTCCAGGCAGCTGCTGTACACTGTGCCCCCTAGAAACGTAGGACTATAGCATAATTGAGCAGCCAGAGGTCATGATTGGAGAAAATTCTTCGTCCCGTCGCGTTGACTTTTGAGTTTCCTAAATGGTGTGATGGGCGTTAAAGTCCCCGGTGATAATCCAAGGACCAGGAGACGCTTTTATTATATCTTCTAGCCTTTTGGTGTCAAACGGCTTGCTGGAGATAGGTACGCGCCTACAAGTGTAAAAGTGGCTTTCTATTTTGGACGGTTCAGCAGACATACTGATTGTCGCCATGAGGTTGCACAGGCTGGCTGACGTAAGTAAGCTCACGGCGAATAAAGACGACTACATTGCTATTTCCGTTGTTATTTGAGGACGTAATTGACTCGTAGCCGGATAGTCTGATAGGGTGCGTTAAATTTGGTTGGCAGATAACGATGATTGGAAATCGGTTAATATGTACAAACTGGCGAAAATCAGCAATGCGAGATCTTAGACCTCTGGCATTCCACTGAAATCGATGCTTCTCTGACCTCCCTACGAAATGACTGGTGGTTGTCAGCCATGGTTCACTCGAGGGTTTTTAGGTCTGGGCTCAGCGAGTCCAGCACTTGTAGTCTCCTTCAAGCGGATGAGTTTCAATGCTGGTCAGCATTACTCTGATGGCATCAATTATGGACCGCAACATCGGAATGATTGGCGTTCTACTGTTGGCAGAACATCAACTGAAGGTTGCTTCGATGGAGGCATCAAACGTTAGGCTCCTTGGAAGGCTGGGGGCTCATGAGCGCTGAGCAGTCTCTTACACGGGAAGATTTTCCGTTGGAGGGCTCCTTGTGGTCTTGGGTCTGCTTGTACTTGAGCTGATCTCGTTGGCACAATCTGTGCATGAACTGCACCTTGCGTGTATGTTTCCGCCGATGACGACGTCGACGCCGGATCTTTTCAGAAGCTTCACGGTGAGATGAGCTGTCTTTAACCATCTGTTTCAGCATAGCACAAATTTTTTTGATCTGTGGGTCTTTAGATGTGGCTTCATGAGAACCGTTACAGTTGCCGCATCTAATGTTTGTTGCGCGGCAGACGTCTGCAGTGTGCGACTCCGCGCACCGAGGGCACACTGTAGATTTTGCACAGGCGCCCTTGATATGTCCAATGCTGAAGCACTTGTGGCAATGAAGCGGCTTAGGGACAAACGACCGAACAACATGTCGGAAGTGACCGACCTTCGAGGAATGCGAAGGGCGTTCTAGTCGCCCTTGAAAACTATCTTCACGCAGCGGCTGCATGCGGCATACGTGCGTTATGATACTCCTTCATACGCCGGTTTAATCAGAATGGGCAGGTCGGAGTTCGTAATTGCCAGGTCAATGTGGTATATTACGCCGGCAGTGTAGGTGTCTATTGGTATAACCGGTCTTACTTTGATGTTTCCGAATTCTGTTATCTGTCGGAGCATATCCAGGTCATTTCCCCGGGTCGTGTCGACAGCCAAGACATTCTTTCGCGTGTTTAGCTGAACCTCCTTAATTTCGTTTGGCGCCATTCCCTCAAAAAAAAAACGGAGAGCTTGCCTGTTTAATCCTCGAAGGCTGATGGAATAATCCACAGGTATGAAAAGGATGGTGTGCGGCCAGCGCTCAGGTTTTGCATGCAGGGTTGATGTACTCCCGGGTGATGACGTTTTGATGAGTCTCCTTTTGCCTTTCGGCTCCTCACCGATACAAGCTGTCGTCCGATGAGTCGTCGCCTGTGACTGAGTGCCTTCTCTGGTGCTAACCGAGTACCTCGCTTCCTTGAAGAGCTTGTCAAAGTAGACCTCTGGACCTGGCGGGATTGCAGTATCCGCATTCATGGCCACGAGAGCAGTAGCCTCATGAGTCCTCACTGCTGGTGGACCAGGTGCCCCTTGTCAATGAAGAGCTCGCCGTGGTAGCCTTCTGGCCACACATAACTGCGGGAGGATCGACGTCCATAGCCGCAACGCCGGACACACAAACGCCCCGGAAATCGTGGAAAATTGAACGGAAACACGAAACTGTAGCTAGCCGACGTAGATGTATTCTATCAACGATCAACTTCGTTGTCCGGCGCGTCGCTAAATTACTTCATTGCAAACCGCATATAACGTGGACAGTCATCTTGAGGTATATTCTGCCGTAATTTTTTTCATTTCAATGTTCGTACTGTTTGTCATGTGTGTTTTTTACGTGTAAAAGACGTGCGAAAGCACACCACACGAATAAATATTTTATTACTTTAGCATTATTAGCTTCACGCACTTTCCAGGGGCTATCTGGCTGTCTGTCTATTTATATACCTATCTACATGTCTATGTGTGTGTGCGTGTGTATGTATGTATGCATGTATGTATGTTATGTATGTATGTATGTATGTATGTATGTATGTATGTATGTATGTATGTATGTATGTATGTATGTATGTAGTATGTATGGTTGGCTTAGGAGTGAGGATCAACGGCGAAAATCTTAGCAACTTTCGGTTTGCAGATGACGATGATTGATGATTGTTGGAGTTTAGTGGCGCAAGGGCACAGGTATGGCCAAAGAGCGCCATGTCAGTATTCGCGCCAAGACGATGGTAATGGCTTGTTAGTGGTAGATGAATAGGAATTATATGAACATTAATGTGGCATGGCTGTAAAGGGGCCTAAAATCAGTCGCTGTAAGTGCGTAAAATCTATAAGTAATAAGATTATGGCAATGAGTGATTATGTGTACTATGGACATGAACAATGCATTGCGAAAGAATGATACGAGTTACAAAAATGAAAGATACAAGAATTGGCCAGAAGTACAAGTGCCTAAACAGAGCCCTTGAAACACAAGGGCCTGGAGGCATGTGCAATTAAAAAAAACTATCGCAGCAACATCCTCTAGAGAGAGGATGCACTACGAACTTATTGGGCTAATAAATGTAGCACAACATCTTTCAAGAAAGCAAGGACTACGTTGGTGCTAAAAGTGGTTTTTTACCGAGAAACATAGCGGGATGCAGAGGGACACAATAGCGATATGCGAGAGGAAAATGTTTCTTCCTCTTTCGGCTTCCCGACACTCCAAGAGGACGTGGAGGACAGTGAGCCTGTCGCCACATCTACCACATGTTGGAGGATGATTTCCATTCAATAGAAAATTGTGAGTACCATATGTGTGGTCCTATTCTGAGACGACAGAATAGGACATCAGTTCGTCGTGTTTAGTTGTACAGGGCCAGAAACCTAACTGTGGCTTAATCAAGTGGAGCTTATTAGTTGTTTCAGCGTCCCACAGACGCTGCCAGTGGCCTCGCTGTTTCCTTCGCAAAAAGGCTTCAGATCTGTGGAGGAAATAGCAGCGGCAGGATTAATAGCTTGCGATGTAGTTGATGTGGCCAACTGGTCTGCTAGCACATTGCCCTCGATGCCTCTATGGCCAGGCACCCAGCATATTATTACATGTCTACGAGAGTGAGTAAAGCTCGATAACAACAGGATTTTTATGCTTTTGTAAAGATGTTAGCGCTTTTACAAGACTCAACGAGTCTGTGAATATTATTGCCTTTTGTAGTTTCAATTTCTCTATATGCTTCACCGCAGACAGTACTGCGTAGGCTTCCGCGGTGAAGATGCTTGTTAGGGGGTTCAATACGTCAGATTTAGAAAAGGAGGGGCCAACAGCGGCGTAAGATACGCCAGCATAGGACTTGGATGCGTCGGTATAGAATTCTGAGCACGAGTACTTCGATTGAAGTTCGCGGCAATGCATTGCAATTTCGGGCTCGGGAGCGTGCTTTGTGACCTCTACAAAGGATAGATCACATTCTATCACCTTCCATTCCCAGGGCGGTGAAAGCTTAGCTGGAGGCATTAGGCGATGTTCTAGAAGTGGGATATCCATCTCTTCGCTAAGTTCGCTTACACGCAATGAGAAAGGCCGCCTCATAGAGGGCCGATTATAGAAAAGTGTTGCACACTTCAAATCATTAAGGGTTGTAGAACAAGGATGTTCACGATCGGAGTGTACTTTGAGAAAATAGGTGAAGCTGATGTATGTTCTCTGGAAATGGAGTGACCACTCATTGGATTCTACGTATAAACTTTCGACGGGGCTTGTTGTGAATGCGCCAGTGGCCAGGCGGATACCTAGATGGTGGACGGGGTCTAGCATTTTTAGCGCGCTCGGGGCGGCAGAGTGATATACTACGGCACCATAGTCCAATCGTGACCGAATGAGGCTCTTGTGAAGGTTCATTAAACACTTCCTGTCAGTGCCCCAGGATGTGTGAGATAAAATTTTCAGTAAGTTCATTGTTTTTAGGCATTTCGCTTTTAGATGTTTTATGTGGTTAATGAAAGTAAGCTTAGAGTCAAGTATGATGCCTAAAAATTTGTGTTCTTTGTTCATAGGTATTTGTTGTCCATACATTTCGATAGTTGGATCTGCAACAAGACCTTTCTTCCTGGTGAAAAGAACACAAGAACTTTTCTGGGGGTTTACTTTAAAGCCGTTTTCCTCTGCCCACTTAGACACAATGTTGAGCCCCTGCTGTACCTGTCTCTCGCACACTGCGAGGTTACAGGACTTGAAGCCTATCTGTACGTCGTCCACGTAGATGGAATAAAAGATAGCTGGTGGTAAAGAAGCACGAAGCGTGTTCATTTTAACGATAAAGAGTGTGCAACTGAGCACGCCTCCTTGGGGTACACCAGTTTCCTGCACAAAAGGTCGTGATAAAACATTGCCAACTCGAACACGGAATGTGCGATTCAGCAGATAACTCTCAATCACATTTAACATATTACCACGTATACCAAAGTGGGAGAGGTCTCTGAGTATGCCAAACCGCCATGTGGTGTCGTAGGCCTTTTCTATGTCTAAAAATAAAGACAAGAATAACTGTTAGTGAACAAAAGCTTCGCGTATCTGCGCCTCAATACGTATCAAGTGGTCAGTGGTGGATCGACGCTCGCGAAAACCACACTGGTATGGATCAAGCAGTCTGTTTGATTCTAGGAAATGTAATAGGCGACGGTTTATAATTTTTTCTAAGACTTTGCAGAGACAGCTTGTTAGCGCTATGGGCCGATAACTCGATACAGAGGATGGATCCTTCCCCTGCTTGAGGATAGGGATCACTATGGCCTCTTTCCAGGCAGGGGGGTCTCGCCGGAGGTCTATATAGAGTTATACAGACAGACAAGTGTTTTCTTCGTTTCAGAGGGTAGGTTCTTCAACATTTCATATAATATGCGGTCAGAGCCTGGGGCAGATTGGTTGCAACAGGCGAGTGATGCATGAAGCTCTGCTAAAGAGAACGGTTAATTATATAACTCGTTCCCGGTGCTCTTTCGGTCTAGTTTTTGTTTTTCTATTGCTGCTTTGTATTTTGTGAATTCTGGAGAATAGTGCGATGAACTCGACACATGTTCAAAATGCGCACCCAGGTGGTTCGCTTGGTCTTCCAAGCTGTCGCCCTGTGTATTTACCAAAGGGAGTGAATATGTTTGTCGTCCTCTCACCTTGTTAACCCTGTTCCATACTTTGGCCTCATCTGTATACGAGTGTATACCTGATAGAAACTTCTGCCAACTCTCTCTTCTGGCCTGTCGGCGCGTTGTACTGCCTTGTGACTTTATCTTCTTAAAGTTGATAAGATTCTCCGCAGTAGGTGAATCACGTAGCAACCCCCACGCTTTGTTCTGTTTCCTACGAGCGTTTCTACATTCGTCGTTCCACCATGGGACACGGCGTTTGCATGCCACACCACTTATTTCGGATATGCATTTAGAAGCGGCGTCAATTATTAAGGCAGTGAAATACTCTACAGCAGCATCAATTCCTAACGAAGACATGTCAGCCCAGGAGATATTGCTAGTAAGGGTTCGAAATTTCTCCCAATCTGCTGTATCAACCTTCCATCGAGGGGCTTGTGGTGGAGACTTATTTTCTGTGGTTGTTCTCAGTAATATGGGGAAGTGATCGCTCCCGTAAGGATTTTTGGTAACTTCCCATTCAAGTTCAGGAAATAGACACGGGGAAGCTATGCTAAGGTCAATAGAAGAAAAGGTTCTGTTTGCAATAGAGTAAAATGTAGGTTCCTTCTTATTCAGGAGGCACGCACCAGACGAGAAAAGAAATTCTTCAACAAGACGACCTCGCGCATCGATACGAGAGTCGCCCCACAGACTGCTGTGCGCATTGAAATCGCCAAGAACAAGATAAGGTTCTGGCAATTCGTCTATAAGGGACTGAAATTCATGTTTGTGTAAGTGGTAGTGTGGGGGAATGTAAAGCGAGCAAATGGTGATGAGTTTGTTCAGAAGAACAAGTCGAACTGCCACTGCTTCGAGGGGCGTTTGTAGCTGCAAATGTTGACATGCTATGCTTTTGTGAATTATAATGGCAACACCGCCTGATGATGCGACAGCATCGTCACGGTCTTTACGAAACGTAACATAGTGTCGGGGAAAGTTTGTATGTGTTGATTTTAAGTGCGTTTCCTGTACACACAGCACTTTTGGATTGTGTTGGTAAATAAGTTCTTGGATATCGTCGAGGTTCCTAAGAAGGCCTCTGACATTCCATTGCATAATTTGTGTATCCATAATGAAATTAAATTGGTGCTGTGTGTACTTAAAACGGAAGTACTGCCTTAGATTACAGAGCCCTTTTCAGGCCCTGTAACGCGGGATTTGTCCTTTCTGAAGCGGTCGAGGGAGCCTCGCCGCTCCTTAGGCGCTTGGTGCGCCGTCGGGATGGGTGTAGTGTCCATTGCCTATTGAGAGGCGCCGAACACGCCCTCTTGCGAGCGAGAAGTTTCGCGAGAGAGTCTCGCCGCGAAGGACGAGACATTTGTGCCCACCAGCCCGGAGGTCGATGGGGCTGCCTTTGGGCCTGAGCTGCGCCGGGTGTTAGCACAGCCAGCAATGGCCGGAGAGGGTGAGGCAGCCTTGACTGCACCCACCGTGGGAGCTGCTGGTGGGCCTGCGGGTTCGCTTCGCGTAGCGCAGGCTGCCACCGAGGGCTGTTGTGGTGCCGGCAACCCTAGGGTAACCGGGCCTGTTTGCTGGTTAGGTGGAGTAGACTTAGCTACTTCCACCCTGGGGGCAGGAGCCACAAGCGACAGCTGGCTGCGCGCGGGCTGTGCAGGTGGCAGTAGCCGCTGCGACGCTGCCCCTTGACGCGCCGCATCAGCGTAAGTGGTCGTGTGGAATGGTGAGCACCTTTTGCGTGCTTCCCTGAACGATATGTTTTCACGGACTTTCAGTGTTAGAATTTCTTTCTCTTTTTTCCAGCTTGGACAAGACCGGGAGTACGCTGGATGGTCACCATCGCAATTTACGCAGTGAGGTGTAGCCTCGCAATTGTCTGAGGCATGGCCTTGTACTCCACACTTGGCACAGGTGAGTCGACCACGGCAGCTATGCGAGCCATGGCCGAATTTTTGGCATTGGTAGCATCGTCTAGGATTTGGGATATATGGTCTTACTGCTATTTTTGTGTAGCCTGTTTCGATGCTTTGTGGCAAGACGCTTAATTCAAAGGTTATCAGGTGTTTCGTGGGAATTTCTTTGTTGTCCCGTCTCATAACGATGCGCTGTACATTCGTGACGTGTTGCTCCTTCCAACAACTCGGTTTCAGATAGGTCGATGAGGTCTGCTTCGGATACTACCCCGCGTACTGTGTTCATGGAACGATGCGGTGAAACAGTAACTGGGACATCACCAAAAGTCACAAGCTTGCCGAGTCTGTTGTGTTGTTCCTTATCACGTAGCTCAAGCAGAAGGTCCCCGCTTGGCATTTTGGTGACTTTATAGCCAGGGCCTAGCGTGTTGGTCAAGGTTTTCGCAACTACAAATGGGGATACGGTTCTTGCTAGTCTTTCCGTTCTATCACTATGTACTACTTGATATCGGGGGAAGATGTCTTTAGGCCGGGTGAACAAATTCAGAAACGCATCGGTGCGTCCCCTCTTCTGAGGGAGACGATCAAGAAGTCGAGGAAAAGCGGGCGTTCCCATAACAATTTTGTGTTGTTCGGCAGCAATGGCAGCCACCCACCACGGAGTCCAACAAGGGGACGCTACAGCACTTCACGTGTAAGGCTGCAGGCGCCAGCCGTACATTGCTGCTATAACCTTATATAAAAACCCAAGAGAGGGCACCTACGCAAGGTTAACCCAAGCCGCCTATGAAAAGTGTGGAAGTAACAGAAGAGAAGAGGTGACAGTACAATGAGGACAGAAAAATAGAGAAGAAAAAGATCGGAGAGGGGGACAGGAAAAGGCGAGCACCGATTTCCCCCGGGTGGGTCAGTCCGGGGGTGCCGTCTATGTGAAGCAGAGGCCAAAGAGGTGTGTTGCCTCAGCCGGGGGGCCTTAAAGGTCCAAACACCCGACATTAGCTCAACCTCCAGGATCCCCCTTTCCCCAGACACGGCTAAGCCACGCACGGCTACGCGTGGGAGGGTCCAACCCCGTGTGCTCAGGTACGTGGTGGCGCAACTCACCAAACGCCTGCTTGCGCAGACGCCCCTGCGGGGGGTTTGCAGATGACACTGTCCTATTCAGCAACAATGGGGACGAACTGCAGAAAATGATGGAGGACCTTAACCGAGAAAGGGTAAGAGTGGGGTTGAAGATTAATATGCAGAAGACAAACATAATGTTCAATAGCCTGGCAAGGGAACAACAATTCAGGATCGCCAGTCAGCCTCCAAGTCGATAAAGGAGTACGTTTATCTGGGTCAATCACTCACAGGGGACCCTGATCCTGAGATCTAAATTTACAGAAGAATAAAAACTGGGTTGGAGTGTATACGGCAGGCATTTCCAAATACTGACTGGGAGCTTACCACTGTCGTTGAAAAGAAAAGTGTACAATCATTGCATTCTACCGGTGCCAACACATGGGGCAGAAACTTGGAGGTTAACAAAGAAGCTCGAGAACAAATTAAGGACCGCAAGTAGAGCGATGGAATGAAAAATGTTAGGCCTAACGTTAAGAGACAGGAGGTGAGCGGTGTGGATCGGCGAACAAACAGGGATAGCCGCTATTCTAGTTGACATTAAGCGGAAACAATGGAGCTGGGCAGGCCATGTAATGCGTAGGATGGATAACCGGTGGGCCATTACAGTTATACAATGGATACCGAGAGAAGAGAAGCGCAGTTGAAAACTGAAGAAAAATAGGGGGGGGGTGATAAAGTTTGGAAATTTGCAGGCGCAAGTTCGAATTAGCTAGCGCAAGACAGGGGCAATTGGAGATCACAGGGAGAGACCTTCGTCTTGCAGTGGACATAAATATAGGCTGATGAGGATGATGATGATGTATGTATTGAAGTGAAGAGTAGCCTGAGCCTCAGCAGCATCGCCACCGGCATGAGCTCGTGGTTGGGGTCCTGGTCCTAACGCTTGTGACTGCTGTCCGTTCGGCTGCGTCCGTTGCTAATAAACTTCTTAGCAAGTGGCGGAGGCTGATGGGTTTCGACCACCCTGGAACTTCGGAGTTGCACTCTACCCCCCATCATGCCCGATGACGCAAGCGGCACTCCTCCAACGGCTTCGTCCACCCTGGCTTGTGCAGGTGCCGTGCGTCAGCGAGATCCCACTATCTTCTCCGCACAGATGACAAAGACGTTGAAGATTCGATCTCCTAATATGAGGTAGTGAGTGCCCATAACCAGTGGGACGATGTTACCGAGTTGAGAAACGTCGCATTCTATCTCTCCGACGGTGCGAAACTATGGTTTTTAAACCACGAAGCGAACCTAACTACGGGGTTGGTCTTCAAGACCAGCTTTACTCAAGTTTTCAGTCAGCCAGAAGTACGAAAGCTTCAAGCAGAAAGTTTGCATACACGATCCCAAGAGACAGGAGAGAATTAAGGACATGGTTGACCTTTGCAAACGTGTGAACGTGTCGATGTCAGAGGAGGAGAAGATCAAACATATCATGAAGGGTATTGAAGACGACGCGTTTCAAATGTTATTATCGAAGAGGCCTTGCACTGTCGTCGAGGTGATATAGTTGTGTCAGAGCTAGGACGAGTTGCGCTGGCGACTTCACACCCGACGTCTCCCTGAGCCCACCGACTTTCTGTCCAGCCTTGGAGTCGGCGACGACCATGCTACTGTGTTTCTTAAGATTCAGGAATTCGTTCGCGCAGAGGTCTCTTGCCAGCTATCTTTGATGCCTTGCATCCTGGAACCATCACCCGCTTTGGCAGCTACGATCCGCCACTTCATCCAAATCCGCCATTTCTGCAGCCCGTGATCCGACGCCAGTCACTGCACATCTCACGTACGCCGAAGCAGTAGCCCAACCTCGACCACAAACGCTCTCGCCACCCCCTATGCATCGACCACCGACCTTTTCGCCACCACCTATGCTGCTACCAGACCGACGGCATTTTCCGACTTCTCAGCCACGTGTCAGAGCTTACCCCCAACAATGGCGCACCTTCGATGACCGTCCAATATGTTTTGTTGGTGGTGCTGCTGATCATAGGGCGTGCCACTGCGGCCGTCGCGTGCTTCTTTTCCGAACATCTCGCGGGTGCCACCTTTCCCCGCTCAGTTTTTCTCTTTGCCTTCCAGCTTTCCTACCTCTTCATTTTGCTCTGATCGCCCACCCGCGTCTACCAGCCGCTCACCATCTCCACGTCGTCGCTCGCTTTCTCCGATGCGTCGCCGTACAGCACCCACCGAGTAGCAAAACTGATGGCCGCAGTTCCCGAGGCACGAATTGCGTCCACGTCACAATACACAAGTCCTCGTCCCTCTCCAGCCAACGTAATTGAAGTGTATGTCGAAGGAATCGCCGTCCTGGCACTTGCCGACACAGGAGCAGCCGTATCCGTAATTTCTGCCCCACTCTGTCGCATACTAAGAAAACTTCTGACCTCTTTATCCGACCTCTCCCTTCGAACCCCGAACGCTCAAAACATTACACCTCTCGCTGCCTGTACTGCTCGAGTCTTCATTTAAGGACTTCTGTGTACTGTCGAATTCGTCGTGCTGCCCTCATGTTCCCATGACATTACATTAGGCTGGGTCTTCCTTCCCTACTAAAAAATCCTATTTAAATTCAAACAGGGTTATACAAGTTTAAACTGGTTTTAACAGGGACCTGTTTGGCAACAAACAGGTGTAAACAGGACCCGTTTAGACACAAACGGGTCTGAACGGGGTCCTGCTTGGCTTGCAAATAGGTTTAAACAGGACCCCCCCCCCCCACACAAATAGGTCTAAACAGGGACCCCATTTGGCGAACAAACTAGTTCATACCGGGCACTGGCACCAAACAGGGGCCTATTTGGCCCGCAGACAGGTTTAAACAGGAATCTCCGACACAGAAATGGGTCTAAACAGGGGACCCGTTTGGTAGTTAAACCAGTTAAACTGGCTCATACTGGTCCCACTGGCACCAAAAAGGTCTACACAGGGGCCTACTCGGCTTATACATAAACTGGTTAGAACGGGACCTTTGTAGCTGTCGTACTGGATGAAGTCATACCATGTAATTTAATGCTTGAACAGATTCACGGTAAAATTAGATTTGAAATTGCTACACACGCGCGAGCACTCCGCAACACCCCAACGACAGCCGCTTCGCGTCGGCGCCCGGCTCCGGGGCACAACCGACGGTGCCGTCAGAGAGCCGTCAGAGAGGGGAAAAAATGGTAATAAAAAAAAAATAAGCCGAAGCGGCATTCGAACCCGCGTAGCCCAGATCTCAAGGCAAACGTCGTAACAACTAGGCCACACAGCCCCACTTTCAGACCACGTCGCTTTTGGTGCCCTCAGGAGGGACTTTATCCAGGAGGCGCTGCCACTGCCCCAGGGGCATGACCGGTAAAATTACAGATGGTATTACTTTCCCGTCTTCTGCTGTGGCTCCCTGTTGCTGTGCGTGCGCGCTGCATTGAGGGAAGTCGATGTCGATGTTTAATCGTGTGTACGCTGTGCCGAGAGAAAATGTCGTGCCCCTTGCGTGCATTGATGATCACTTAGCCCCTGGGACCGCGTAACGTAGCTCGCAGTATCTTTCGTGTGGTTCGCCGATGTCGATTATCGTACTTATGGCCCGCTCGCGCTTTCTTTGTTCCCGGCTCATGAAAAAAGCCTGATAATATCGCATCGGATCACAGTGCACGGAAGAATTTGTTGAGGTATTACGTGCTGCAGTTCATCCGCAATTCAGCAGTGTTTACATCGGAAGGATCGTCGTGCAGTCGACGCCGGGACCTGACATGAAGGAGCATTTGTCGACTACGCCTAGAAAGGTAAGTCCGGCGCTTGCGCGAAGTTTTGTAGTCAGTGGTTCGTGAAGTGTGAATTGTTATACGGATCACGAGATGATTATTAAAGCAACCACAATGATAAATGTGTTTTTTCGAATGTTCGTTGTTCATGTCTCAGTGCACATTTAGCGAACAGTTTCACGAAAAATCTCCTGAAACTTATTGGACGTTGCCAGGAGCGTTATCATGTATTTGCTTTCAGCTATAACGTATGCTAGCGCCGGTGATTGTTTGACCTGAATGGTAAAAAAAGAATTCAACCAGGAAAGTTACTGCTTGTGTACATAATTTTTGTATAGGTATTTCTAGAAGTACAGCCTTCCGCATTTGTAACTATACTGCGCGAGCCATGGGTCATTTTAGCGCATTCGACGGCGATACTGAGCGAGACCGAGAAAATTAAGCAGACGCGCATAAAGAAGTCTCCAGCGCAAGCGTCATCTGCTAAGCTGTTCTTCTCAGGACGATGCACGCCCATTTCATAGTATGCTGGTGCGATATAGTTAAAATGCGGGAGGCTGTACGTCAGCTAACGGCTGCGCGAGACGGTACTAGATTGTTGTGTCTGACGCATGGCCAGATTTTAGTTTGCATGCGAATTGTCCTACATCTAGTGTCGCCAGACAGGCTGTATTTCTTGTGTTGGGTGTCCTGTGTGTTTGTAAATGTTTGATTATTTCACAGAAAGGGAGATTACAACACCAGTGTTTCTTTTGTAGCGTTAGCTACACTGGCCTAGCCAAGCCCGTTTCCCGCGGCACATCAAGAGCCGTGCTGCGCATGCGCAAGGATCAGTGATGTCACACGGCTTGCGCACCGGAGCCGGCACCTCTCGCGCACTCCGCCGCCGCCGCGCGCGACTCACCGCCCCCGGTCTGCGCATTCCAGAGGAGTGACATCGTAGCCGTGGTAGACGCACTGGCGCCGGCGCGCGCTCGCTGTGCAGTCGCCGTCTGACACTGCGCTGGAGCCGCTGCGCTTCTGACTGGCGTTTGCCAGTGTGGTATAGCCATGGAGAAGGAGAGCGCAAATGCTGCTCAACAGCGCAGAAGAACGGAGAAGCTTGACTCATCGGATCCCGCAGTAGTTGCCTGGCAATTAGCGGTTGAGCGTAGGAGGAATGAACAGAAGAAGGCTATATACATGTGCCATATAATACGTATACCGCGTATGTGCCATTGGAGCAGCAGTAAGCATGACAATCAGGCTAATCCTTGACAATCTAGACAACCAGGAAAGCTAAGAATAATCAGCTGAACCTTTGCTAACGCTACGTATATACTGGCATAGCCGAGCTAAGCCACTGCAACTTTTTTCATCGAATTTTTTTTTCTACTGAAAAATAGGGCGTTTGTTCTTGTAGTTTCCAGTGCATCGTCCTTCGAGACAATGCTTTGTTCCACCGCATAAAGAAATTCGATTTTGGAACACTTTTTATGTGCTAAGGAATTTTCTTCGTAGTACAATTCACATTTCACTTACTACAGACGTGCGTTTGCGTGAAGCTTTTGATAGTAGATTTATGTTTGCTGCAGTTTCATTTCATGTTAAATAACCGCCCGTGATGTAACAATCAGGTGTTTGCACAACCAGATGCAGCTTCGTGTAGTTGGTTGTATGAGACTTTTCAGAATGTAACATGATCTTGTTAATTCGCAAGCTTGCAGTTTCAGCAGGGATTACAGTAAATTGAACATTTATTATTGTTTAGGGATGTCAAGATTTCGTGACCCAGAGGCATCTCTACACCGCATAGGAACCTAATACATTTCTGCAGCTGGAACAGCACAAAGAATCTGATCTGCATGCTGCGACAAGGTGTGTACAAAACGGTCCCTGCCACTTACACAAGCTGTAGGTTGTGTAACTCTCCTGAATTTTTCGTGAAGATCTCAAACGAGTATACCAGAGGGGGCACTTGCTTTAGGCCAGTTTGTTCAGATAAATTCATTAAACAGGCTAAATCGGCAGCAGCAAGAACACTGAAAATGCGCTGTGTGATATAAAACAGTGTTGTCAGTTCTGGTGTTTCAAGTTCGCTGCTGCTTTGTGTGCTGTATCTCAAGTTAAATAATGGTTAATTATGTGTGTATCAATGCAACAGTGTGGGTGCTGAGAGAAAGATTTAAAAAATGTGTGCTATCTCGCCAATAAAAATGTTTGTCTGCAAAATTTTTACAAAATATAAACTTTACAGGTTGCCATGTATGACATAATGTACAGCACTGTTGCTATGAATATGCCATATTCATAACCTGCAGTGTTGGTCTACTTGAATCCCATATTTTGAATCTGGCCTACCTTCAGTTTAATCAATTCATTTAAGTAGCCTTCTCTGAGTTATATGTAATTGGAGGCTATCGTAGAAATGCATGGTGTGCTCCCTACAGACTGCATTGTGACAATTTTTTTAGGGACCATCTTGTGAGGCACGCATATCCTTTCATGTCTTGCTATGATTTGCCCGACAAAAGCAGCAGGGCTTTGGTTACCTTTGTTATTACGCATTCTTGTAGACTTTCGTTTCTCTCTCTTCTAACATACGTGCATGTGCAAATTCTGTGTTCTTAATTATAGTTCCGTGAGTTGTCCTAATTGTGTATTACATTTTTTTTTTAATTTGGGGGAGCGTGGTTATTGATTCCCATAATACTAGAGAGAACGGGACCTCAGAACAAAAGGCCACAAAAGGTGGCTTAAAGTGTTCGAAGCTCAGAATTTAACATTCTGTCTCCTAAAGCACTACCAGTATGAAACTGTTTCTAATTGCTTTGTTTTTATAAGCTATCTGCCTGATTTGCAGCCACATTGTGAGAGAGTATGTTTTTTTTTCTTTTTTTGAGTTCTTTTGTTGAATGTTCTCCTTTTTCAGAAATTTTTTCCTACCACCTTACGCGATACTTCCACTGGAGCCTATGAGGTACGTTTATAAATAAATAAGTAAATTCCTGAGGCATGCAACAAACCATGCAAATCAGTCCCTAAAAAGTCATAACGAGGATCTATTATTTTCAGCAGCTACCTCAGTCATACTGTGCTCACTGGCGCACTGACAAAAAGCATTGCAGCAGTAAAGCACTGTTCTAAACATTTCCATTTCACCATTTTTAACTCTCATATGCTGTCTTCCCCAAATCATGTTCAGTGCATCTGGAATGTTTCGGCAATTGTTTTTACCTCAATCATTAGGCAAAGCAATAATGCAAAGGTTTAGCTTGTTGACTGTTGCTTATTTATACCTAGCCTGATCTGTGGAGTTGACTGTATGCTTTCTTTTTTTTGCATACCTGCCGTGGTTGCTTAGTGGCTATAGCGTTGAGCTTCTAAGCACGAGGTCTCGGGACGAAATCGTGGCCATGGCGGCTGCCTTTCCAAGGGGGTGAAATGCGAAAACATCTGTGTACTTGGATTTAGGCGCACGTTAAAGAACCCGAGGTGGTCCAAATTATTCCGGAGTCCCTCACTACGGCGTGCTTCATGATCAGACTGTGGTTCTGGCATGTAAAACCCCATAATGTAATTTAATTTTTTAAAACAAAAACTAAGGTGGCTTTTAATGATGCCACCTTTTCACATTACTGCATAACCACAAGTTTGTCGAAATAATTGAACAAATGTCATCAGTATTCTGTAAAAGCAAACCTGTCTTGTACAGCACCTCAAATAAGCCATTTTCAGTGCAATAGCAGGCTTAGGATGTTGCGAGAAAATTGTGTCGCATAAGGATGTGCTGCATCGGAAGGCACGTTTCTTGCTCATTGTAGCATTATTTCGTCTCTATGTTCATTTCAATGGCATTCACTGTGCGCACATACTGAAGAGATAAGGAACAGGCAGATGGAGCATCCACAGCGCACGCATACCAAGGAAGTCACGGTCAGACAGAGAGCGATAGAGCACAGCACGCTTTCACTCTCTGTCGCTTATTTCCCTCACATGTGTTCATTGTGAGCACCACCAAAATGAACAGTTACCAACTTGCCCAAGCTTCAACTCTTGTGCTTGGGGTTTTTGTCTACAAAATGTCCATAAGCAAGTCATAGTGGTGGTGATTTTTGCTTGTATGGAAAAGGCTTATTCAATTCCAGAACAGCTTCATTTGTTCTAGGCATAGTAAAGAACTTGCCAGTGTTTATCTTAAAGGCTGAATTGGATAGGAAACTATTGTGGTATTCCTAATGACACCCTTTTGCATTAAGTTTGTGCAGATGCTTCAAGCTTGTACTATGTTGATGAAAATAGGGTTGAAGCTATAGAAGCATGTTTGTCAAAATGTAGTGAATGCTTCCCGGCCGAAAGCCGGAGTTATACTTCTTGGGACACTTATTGGTTAGTATTATTGAGTAATGCGATTAGCTTTATCGATGCTGTAATGTTGCAAGGTCTGCAGGATGCCAGCGTTACAAAAACATTAACATCATTGTAAGAATACATGTTCTGCAATAATATTATGATTGGCCCCCTCAAGTGGCAACGCTTGCTTACACGATATCTGAGATAAACCAGGTTTACTCAGCCAGACAGCCATCCGTGCATGAGAGGGAGGGGGGGCGGCAAAAAAGGGGCTTTCGAGTAATCTTTTTCAAGTAGATGGTTCATACATAAGATCTTTCTTACTGTGCATTCTATGTTGCTCAAAGTCAAATTAGCTATGGGTACAATGCCTGCATTTTATTACTGTTTATGCCTAATGAAGGTTGCTTTGTTCACAGTGTCACTTTCTATATTGTTTCTCTTATGGCACTAAGCTCACTTGTTTTAATGGTGCTATAGGTATGGCTGGGCCTGGAGATAAAGTGTTAGGAGACCATGCTATGCTGCGGATTGGTGCCAATCTTCACATCCGAGTTGTTCCCACGACAGTCAAGCACCACTGTGATTTGCTTCATTGGCAAGGTAATATGATATGGTGAGCTTGCACCTCAATATTGGTATTGAAAAATATGTTAAGTAAAAGACACAAGAGTTGGCCTTTATGACAGATACACTCATGTTCTTTTTTAAAGAACTCTCTCTGCACCGTTCTTTATGGGCATGTTTTCAGAGGATGCTAATCCTCCTTTATTGCAAACTGACATGGAGTTAGTTTATGTGTTAAACTAGCACTCTTTTACCAAGAAAAAGTCCAGTTTTTACTCGCACAGCGATATGGTGCGAAAGACGAAAGGAGTGGAATAGATCAATCTGATTGCACGTTGCTCACACAAATACAAAAAGGGTGCCTGGTATGGCTAGCGCAATTTGTTTTACAGTGATGATAATCAGTCTCAATATCTAATAACTCTATTGATGGGGAGCTAACACACTGGTAGGTTTTGGAGCTCATACGGGTTCCTTGCTCACACTAAGGCACATAAGCTTGTAGGCTGTGCTTCTGTAATTTGCACAGCTCACTTGCAGTGCAGCTGCGGACCTCATCTTCGCAAGGAAGCTGACTGACGGCACCTTCCACGGAGCAGATGACTCAGGGTGAGTGAGGCACCAGTGTTGGTGTTTGTTCCCTTGTGCAGAACAGCAGCTTTAGGTTCATTGTAGTTGTAGGAAGACAAGTTACACATAACTTCCATGGTTTCAGTGGGCGCAGTTCTCTTGGGTCATCAAGCTTTTTTTAAAACTGGCTGCATGGGTGCTTCAGTAGCATTAGCGTGAAGTTGGCATAGAGTTGTGCATTCAAGAACTTCTGAACATTGACCTGCTGTAGTTAGCGCTGTGAAGATTGCATCGTCTACCAAGCCTTTGCTTTTCTGTTGGTGTACTGGTAATCGTGCTGTCAGTAATTTCTCGGCTTGCCGAATTATCTTGAGGCCCCACACTGACGCTATCGATGTCTTCAAGTGCAGACTTTTTAGGATAAGGTTCTTCAATTTGCAAATGTGGTTGTAGGAAAGGTGGCACTTACAGTTGCCTATTCCAGACATTATTGAAACAAGCCAGCTATTCTTGGTTACGTCTTGTCCATAGTGTATAGCAGTTAGTCAAGGGTTGAGAAAATTGCTCACAGTGGTAGCATGCTGGCAGTAACTTGAACACTGACCACATCTTCATCGTCATGTTACCTGACTAGATTAATTTTTGTTAAAGCTTTGGCAAAATTTCCTACAGAAGTTATGGATAACACATTTTAGCCAAGGCACATTGGTTCGTCTTACGCGTGTCCAGATAAGAAATCTATAAGTACCACCTTTCCTGCAACCAGACTTACAAAGCTAAGAACCTTGTCCTGAAAATCGGCACTTTAAGATATCAGTAGCGTCAGTGTGGAGCCTCCAGATAATTCTGCCAGCTGGGAAGTAATCATTCATAGCAAGAGTTCAAGACTGCTGACAGAAAATGAAGGGCTTCAAAAATGACACATTTGCAAGATGCCAACTAGAGCAGGCTATTCATGTCATCTGGGTCATATAGCTCCATGTCCACTTCACAGCGATGCTAAGGGACCACCTGTGCAAACTGTCGCAAGAAAGCTTGACGTATTAAAACAAAAAAGCCTGTTTAAACCGAGAAGTTATCTTCTGCTTGTCTTCCTGGAAGCCCACTAAACCTGAAACTGCCATTTTGTGCAAAGTACTTATCTTCAACACTGCAGGATACTTCACGATATCCTGGCGAGAGTAACCTGCACCATGGAACATGCCTTCACTCAGCTCCTTCTGATGTAAAAGAAATGGCCCACGTGCGTAGCTGCCATGGTGTAACCCTGGAATCTCTTTCTGCTCCGCAACTTGAGCTTTTATTGCGATTGCAATTATATGGACACTTTAACCGCATTTCTGCCGTCGTCGTCGCCGTGAGGTTCCGTATAGATAAAATCTTCGCCGCGCGCCGTATGCCCGAGCGGAAGCGTGCGGGGAGGCACGCTATCACGGAGAGCGAACGCACTCAATCTCCCACGCGCAAGCAAGCAAGCGGGAAGCCAGCGCCGGAGGGAGCGGGGGGGGGGCGCACTTCAACTCTGCCAACAACCGCGCTCGTCGCTCGCCCGCACCGTCTCTTATCTCCACACGGCTCTGACCTTTGTATGCGCTGTGCATTCGCCGCTCAGTTGCCATTGAAGCGATAGACCGCAGGTACCTTCGCCCGCTGCGGCGTATGCGCTGGCTGCCAGCGTTTTGACAGTCGTCTGCAGTCATTCAGTGTGATCCATTCATGTCTGTGCGCGTTCACACCACGCTTGTTCATTTGGTTAGTAAAGTCGGGCCACATTTTCCAACGCACGCTACACATGCAATGCTGTCCGGATCGGCAGTGCAGCGCTACAGGTGTGTCCCTTCGCACGCGCTGCCCACGGGAAGCGCTTCTCATCAACACCACCGTTTCACACGCGCCTTCTCGGTGTCATCGAGTCTCTCTTCATGTCGGTCTACTTACGCCGCAGCACACCTGCTTACTTAATCAGCTCATGTTTACTACAATTCATATTGCGACCAAAGCCGCTCACCCAACTTCGTACGACATTGCTGTGTTGCTATCGCATTCATTGCTTCGCCCTTAGGGCGAAACTGTGACATTTTTTTCAGTGACCACAATTTCAATATTATGAAACAGAATGCATTAACAGGTTCAACTAAGGGTAATCTTTTTATCTGCATGACTTTGTGGACAGAAACTGATGAAAGGAGGCGCAATGCGACTATTGAACCTGTCCAGGGGACAGGGACGTCAAGAAGTTTTAAATCTATTTGCATAGGCTAAGAATCGCAAGGCAAACTGCTGCAATTGTGTGAAAAAGTACCATGCACTTCTTTCAGGAATAGTGCCAATCTTTTTCAGCTGTAGTTAGCACCATGTATGTACACTGCACGTATAATTTGAGGTAAATGTAAGGAAGGTATTGCAGAATAGGCCATTTAAAACTAATGGCCATAATTTTGGCATTAGTAGATCTTTGCTCAGACCACCTGACAATTTCTTGAAAGTATGAAATTTTTGTTTATGTAGCTGCTGTCAGCATATTCTATATTAGCATTTAGTCTGATGCATATACTGTTTGCTGTAAAAATTAAATTCTTGAGTTTCACATGCTAAAACCACGATATGATTATGAGGCATGCTGTAGTAGGGGACTCCGGATTATCCCTTGAACCCTTGTTAACTCAAACTCTGATATCTCAACATATCTTGTAGAATAGATATCTCAACATATCTAAGTAGAAAAAAAATTTTTGTGGCTCGGTATCGACTTTATGTATATTTGACCTCTTATCTAGCAATGCTTCTGTGCTGTGCTCCGGATATCTCGAAATCTTGACTGCAACACTGTAGGGAAAATGTTATCACCCGAAGGTTTCCATACGTTGTACGCAGCTGCGATATCTCCAAAAGTTGCAAGATCGCAAGTTTGTAGCAAATTCTGCTGCATTCTATGCCACTCTTGTCATCCACTGTTCACGGCCGGCAGAGATCTCATTGGTAATCCGGGCAGAATTTTTCTCTGATCCCTGACAAAATGCAATGAGCATGATAAGGTACTGCCTGCTGCTTTTTAACTATATTACATGAGAACACTTTAATATGGTTGTGCATCATCCTGAACGGGACATCGCATTAGACGACTCTTGCACAGGATAGTGCTTGGTGCATCTGAGAGTACTTCTACATGTCTCGCTGATTATTGCGCCTTATAGGTGCTAAAATGATGCGTGATGGACGCTCACACGACATGGACAAAAATGCGGGAGGCTGTACATCTGAGCACCACAACATGCATGCTCATGTGTACGCATAGAGTTGTCAGCTTGCTTATTTCCTGTGCTGTGTTTCTGTGTGGATCTGTGCGCTAGGTTGTACCGCGTGCTGCGCCGAGTGTTTGGTATGTTTTGGTATTTTCTTCATTAATAAGTTCAGGGCCACAATCTTGTAGCAATGCGTTGTCTGATGCCATTTCTAATCGTTTCTAAATTGCTATAGATAGAGCACCAGGCCATGATCTTGTAGCAATGCATTGCTACAAGATCGTGGCTCCGAACTTGTTAATGAAGAAAATACCAATAACATACCAAACATTCGGCGCAGCCCGTGGCATGGTCTAGCATGCAGGTCCACACAGAAACACAGAGCATGGGAAATAAGCAAGCTGACAACTATATGCGTACACATGAACATGCATGTTTTGGAGGCCAGGTGTACAGCCTCCCTTATTTCTAGCTATATCGCGCGAGCGTCCATCGCGCGTCATTTTATCATTTTAGTGCTTTTAAGGGACAATAATCAGAGAGACCGGAAGAAGTACTCAGGTGCACCAAGCACCCTCCTGTGCAACAGTCGTCTAAGGTGATGTTCCCTTCAGGACGACGCACGACCATGTCATAGTGTTCTCGTGCGATATAGTTAAAAAGCAGGAGGCGGTACCTTCTCATGCTCATTGCACTTTGTCAGGGGTCAGAGGAACACACTGTCCGGATTACCAATGAGATCATGGCGTAGAATCAAGCAGAATTTACTATAAACACCATTATAAAATGTTCCATCAAGCCAGCAACCAACTAGCCCATCTAAGGCTACGTTCACACTCGGGAAGCGGCAAGCGGGCGGAAAGGCCAAAGCGGCCGGAAAATCTTTTCCGCGCATGTCCAAGTTGTTCACATTTGTTTTGCTATCGCCGCTGCCACCGCTGCCGCTTTCGCCCACATCCATCTAGTCTGCGTACGTTTGTCGGCGTGGTGGCGCTCATTATTGCACCATTTCGAGCGGTATGTTCATTCATTGTCCCACCCGTCATCAAAAGTGTTCATTTCGCGCAACTTTGCGTGTCATCTGCGACCTTCGGTAAATTCCTCGTAGCCGTTCCGTAATTCTCATACGGGCACGGTAGCGCTGAGTCAAAGGTTGGTGCCTAGGCGTGATTATATTTCTTTAATAGCTTTTATTTACAGGTTGTAATAACATTTCATCATTTCGTATTATTGGCGGCGCCTCCAGTACACCAAAGCTAAAACCCGGGCTGGCACTTGTGTTGGGGCTCGCCGAAGCCTGCGCGTCCTACGTGAGACCTATGCTCCTAATCTATTGTCGCGACGAGAAAAGCACCGCGCAACGAAATAAGCGCCCTGCGACTTTTGCAACATACCGCGCCCGTGCGAGGAGAATTGCGGAGCGCCAACGAGGAATCTGCCCAACTTTTTTCTGCCACAGAAGTGGGCGAAGAAATTGTTTTTTATACTTCTACCTACTTGTTTCCTAGAAATGGACAATGAATAAAAGGAAGGAGCGGACACCTCCGAAGCGGCTGTGGTGGGTTCGCCCAGCTTTGCAAAAAGCGCGAGAAGTTGGGTCACCCCAAGGCTTCGTTGCTGCACCTCCGGTCGCGCGAGGTTGAATACTATCGCGAGTATTGCTGACAGTACGTTTTAGTACCACTCTTGTCGTAGAGAAAGTGGTGGATCTAGATCGCGTCGAGCCCCATCGCAGCCTACACTTTTGGTGGCATGTACAA
Organism: Dermacentor silvarum; assembly: GCF_013339745.2. Classification (NCBI taxonomy): domain Eukaryota; kingdom Metazoa; phylum Arthropoda; class Arachnida; order Ixodida; family Ixodidae; genus Dermacentor; species Dermacentor silvarum. The sequence continues at coordinate 25,607,678 of NC_051162.1, read as the reverse complement.
TTTTACGACCGGATGTTTACATGCTAGTGGAGCTTCCGGTCGAGCGGAACGACTTTCCGCCGCGATTCCGCCTCGCCTTGGCGAAAAAATCGGTCCGAGACCGATTTTGCTTTCCGCCTGGTTTTCCGCCCGCTTCGCCGCCTAGGCGGGCGGATTTTTAGAAGTTTTTGCCGCTTCCGCCTGCTTCGAGACCAAGTGTGAACGTAGCCTAAGTCTCCTAATTATAAATATGGGATAAACCAGCCAAACACGATGGATGCTAACGCCACTATTCCACTACGGTATTTACTTTGCTGGCAGAACGGTAGCTTCCTAGTAATTTATTAGCTAGATGTGTCCATGCTGATTTTTAAATGTGCAATTTATGCTTGTACTACTTCTGTTGCTTCAATACTATTGTTAATCGAATAAGTTGTCTTTTTGATTATAACATGTGTTTCAGTGGCCCGCTAATTGTGACAGTTTATTCTACCGCAGTAATGCATGTTCCCTTAGAATCGTAGCCAAATTGCCTGAAACCAGTTACCTTTGAATGAGATTTGTTAGTATCTCCTATGTTCTGAATGCTTACCCATTCTTATCTGTGTGAACATAACTGCTTTTGCCTTTGTGTGAACCTGTTGCTTAAGTGAAAAGCAATTGTTGGCTTTTCTTTACTTTTTCAGGTGCCCTGCAAGCTCTCACCAAAGCAACACATTGCACTGGTTTTCTGTCAGAGTACCATTAGGATTTCGAATAAACTATGCTTGTCAGATGTGCGACATGCCGCGTCTTAAAATTGGAGCGCTTCAGTATTAATGTTTGAATGGGTGTACATAAAAACATACGTAAAGTATACTTATGTCTTTCTTTTACAAGTGCTCTTCACCCGACGTTTTTCCAACTTAAAATTATGCTTTGCTGTACATTTGTTTTATGCACAAACCATGACAGTAACACAACACTGCAGTAAGATGAGTACAAATGATAAAGCATGCAGTACACCTGCAAAAATTACATTGGCATACTTGTAGTCCATATGAAAACGAGCTACCGATCTTTTTCAGGTTGCATACTCTTATTGGTCATACATGTCAAGCGCACTCATAGGCCACACAAAAATCGTTCAAGGCTGATCTCAAATCCATAAGTGCACCAAATAGATTTCAAGAGTGACTTATGTTAAGTGACATCGGACCAGTCTAACGGAACCTCGCCCAAATAGGGAAATAAATAGGTTCGAACAGGGGTACACAGGAGTGGGTTTAACAGGACAGGATTGAACAGAGCCAAACGGGAGTGGACTAAACGGGGACAAACTGGTCTGGGCTAAATGGGTTCAAACGGGGACGACAAACTGGTCTGGACAAAACAGGTTCAAACAGGGGCAAACAGGTCTGGACTAAACAGATTCAAACGGGGTCGCGTTCCATAATCCTATTTGATGAAACCCGTTTGAAATCAAATAGCATTTTTAGTAGGGTTGCAAATAATAACGCCTTTATTGACTGTTGTCACGCCGAACTCGAACGTTACGCACTTCACGTTTTCGAGACAATCGACAACCGACCGCCCTTCTAGTGCTACACTGCTTGTGTCCGAAGACAATGCCGTTCCTCCGTGCTCTTCCCTGCTTGTGCCTGTGTCCTGCGCCGCTATTTCTGATGGCGGTGTCCTCTTTTCGTCCTCTGAAGTGTTCATTCGCCGCAAACGCTCTCGCTGCCCTTTGCTGTCCTTACTCTTCGCAGTGGCGTCACGAAGTTGCTCGTCGACAATCCCACGGCGTGCCCTTTACCTTTATTTCATGGCGAATGCCTAGGCCTCGTTCAGCCAGTCGACCCCTTTTTCATCTTTGACGCTCCTGCCGCTTCTACTTCTGCGGACCTTAGCGCACTTACCTGTGACCCTGCGATTCATCAGTCCCTCCTCGACGCTGTCCACCCCTCCATTGACGATGCAAGGTCATCTTCCGAACGAAGCCAGCTGCTCACTCCCTTGCAGAAGTTTAGCGCATCTTTTGACAGCCCTGCTTCCGGTTTGGGTCACACGTCGACCGTTTTATTGCGATAGCAATTATATGGACACTGCAACCGGATTTCTGCCGTCGGCGTCGCCGTCGCCGTGAGGTTCCCTATAGAGAAAATCTTCACCGCGCGCCGTATGCCCGAGCGGAAGCGTGCGGGGACGCGCGCTATCACGGAGAGCGAACGCACTCAATCTCCCACGCGCAAGCAACGAAGCGGGAAGCCAGCGCCGGAGAGAGCGGGGGGGGGGGGGGGGGGAGGCGCACTTCTCCTCTGCCAACAACCGCGCTCGTCGGTCGCCGCACAGTCTCTTATCTCTCCCACGCGCAAGCAAGGAAGCGGGAAGCCAGCGCCGGAGGGAGCGGGGGGGGGGGGCGCACTTCTCCTCTGCCAACTAAGGTACCTGTATTTTTCAAAGGTAGCGCAAACTCCTCCTCTCCGCGGGGTTTCATCCTCGCCCCTCGATCTCGGCCGCCATTAGTGAGCGAAGCGCGCGGCCGCTACCGCCCGCTTCATTTCGTATCGCATGCGGCGCGTCTAAGCGCTTGCTTGAAACGCGACTGTTCTGGGCACGTTTTCACAAGGCTGTTCGTACATAAGATATCGTCGTAAGATATGTACTACCTTCAATTATTAGTAGAATCTGCGTCGATCAGACGATAAAAACGAAAGGTAGAACAAGTTAAACGCAACCATAAGCAGTCTTTTCTACTGTTGATTGTTTCTCGGAATCGAATGGTGTTCTGTTTACCTGACGCATTTACGAAAACAAAGAGCTACATCAAACCAGGCACACAAAACACGTCGGAGACATTAATGCGCTAAATACCCTCCAACATGACTTTTTTTTTTAATTTCCAAAATGCATCCGCGGGCTTTTCTTTCCCCATCAGTTACATGCCTTGGTTCCCGTGTGTGCGCGCGCTTTCTGCGTTTTGCTCCTTAATTGGCGACTCTTCCACTATGCTCATTTTATGAAAAGTCATGCTGGTATTCATATTGCCAAAATGCGCCCTTTTGTTCGCTGCAGAGCATAAAGCGGGACTTTTTTTTCTACTCACTCGGTCGCTGATGTTGAACTCGCGAACGCACCCACCTTCCCGCGTTCATCGCTAACTGGGTGAGAACAGCGAGCAGAACCTCCCTCAGTAATGACGCCTCCAAATGCAAAGAACATCTTAATATTTTCAATGAACATACATCAGTAAAAGCTCGATGATACGATCACGGCTAACACGAATTTCCGGATGATACGAATTTTTCTGTGGTCCCGGAAAGAGCCCCATTAGTTTGCGACGTGCTAGAGAACGGTTGTTACGAATCGATTTTCAGCCTGCGTCGGTTGATACGAATAAACGCCGCCCCACCGACGGCCGCGAAAGAGAACAGCGCGCAGTCACGCGCTTTCTCTCCTTCTCTTTTGGTGCGGAGGCGCGGCGCCGCACAGCGCGGACTCCGCGACTGGGCGGGAATAGTTTGAAGCGGTGGCGCTTCAAGAAATAAATTCTTTTTACGTACATGTGCCTGAGTGAGTTCACCTCTGACTCTTTAATTTAGCTACAGTCGAATCTCGTTAATTCGAACACGCTTACTTCGAACATACCGCGTACCGACAATGCTCTTAGCAGCGCGCCAAATAACGCGGCGGCGCCTCCGACCGGCATTGCTCCGACACCGCCATAGAGCAAAAGCTCAGGAGAGACCCCTCAATGCCGCGCGCGAAGGAACGGGGAAAAAAAAGAACCTGCGGCGGAAATTCCCCCTCTCTCAAATTGGAAGGTCGCCGTTTCTGCATCGCGCCGGAACAAGCGTGTACGTGCCGACTACAGTGTACTAGAATTTGGACCATTGTCTAGTACACTCTAGTGCCGACTTGAGTGTTCTAGACAACCGTATTCTAGCACACACTAGTGCCGACGTCTCAGCCACGCGGATAAAATGGCAGTGAACCCTTCTCCTCTATTTTCTAGTCACATGTTGACCTTGCACGCTGCGGCAGCAGCGCAGAGGGAAGCAGCGGCGGAGGCACAGTCGGGCCAACGAAACTGCCACGCCCGCAAACGCTCGCTTCCCGATAACGGCAGAAAACGAAACTTCAGGGGGCGGCTAAAATAAGCTGGCGGCGCCAACGAAACTGCCACGCCCGCAAGCGCTCGCTTCCCGATAACGGCAGAAAACGAAACTTCAGGGGGCGGCATCTCCGTGCACGGCGGCGGGCGCGCACGGAGATGTGCGCACGGAGTCGAAGGTGAGAGAGCTACGAGGGCGTTGAGAGGGAGGGCGAGCGGAGCCACCGAAGCAGCGGAGTTGACGCGGCCATATCCGCTTCCCTGCCGCCCTCCTCCCTCACCTTCGACGGTCTCCGCGCGCACCCGTGTGCCGGCGCCGCCCGCTCGCTCCCTGAAGCTTCGTTTTCTGTCGTTATCGGGAAGCGACCGTTAGCCGGCGTGAGCAGTTTCGTGGCCCGCGCTTGCTATGCGCTCGCGCGCCGCGATATTTCACGACTCGCACCGTTCGTGCATCGTGCTATGGTGCACGAATACTTCAAAAATACGTCCTTTTAATTCGAACAAATTTTCGGGCCCCTTCAAGTTCGAATTATCGAGATTCGACAGTAGTTTTAATTGTGTTTCGATGATACGAATTTCGGCTAATACGAATATTTTTCGTGACCCCGTGAGATTCGTATCATCGAGCTTTTACTGTATTTACACATAGTCGAAACAAAGGAAACATGATTATTGCAGCGAATAAAGAGCACTCTTTCTCGTTCACAAGTTTCCAAATATGATAACACACATTAAAAGAAACTTGAAGATAAAACTCGAAACTAAAACTTGAAACAAACTTGAAGATAAAACTTGAAACAAAATTATTGCACGTTTGTAACGGCGTCCCTCATTGTAATACTCCTGCTCCCAGACTTTTTTGAAGCCAGTCGCTTGCCCTCTGCTTCGGCATTAAATCTTTTTACCAGGATGTGCATCCTGGTTCGCAGAAACAACTGCACAATCTTTTTGGGTAATTCATCGCATGATGGAAAGCAATTAGTAGCAAACAAAGATGCCATTACTTTCTCCTGTAACGCTGGAATGCTAACTTTGTTGTTCAGAAGATCTACTTCATTTTTCCTGAAGTACGCCTCTGAAAGTTCGACAACCTGCAACACTGCTGCTGAGGGAATAGCCAGAGTCATTTTGTTTTTGCTGTAACTTTTGAGCTGTTGAAGCCTGCAAGCATTAGCATCGTCAGAAAGTGCAGTTTGACAGTCTTGGCAGGCCACACTATTTTTGATACACCGCACAACATACCCAGCAAGGTAAGTCAATGACTCCTGCTCTAGAACCTCGAGATCGAGCATGTCGTCAGGAGTGTGTACAGATTGCACCGCGTCATGTTTGCGTTTACCACTACACATTCCGGCAAGCATGAAACCTTCAGCATCAGCATAGCTGCTATCCTTGCTCGGTCGTAAAAACAAGGAGAGAGTGGCAGTCTTCAATGAACTACGAAATTCTAACGCCCTTGGGACAGGATTTTTTTACCTCAGCGTTGAAAATAGGTTTTCTAAAGCGTCAGTGCTGAAGCGGCTCAACAAAAGAAATCCAAACCCTAAGTCTTCTAGAAAGAGCTTCTGCACATGCAACATGACTGTTGTTGACATCACGATACCTGTTTGAATAGGCTTCCAACTTTTCTTCGTGTCACCTCCTATTTCCAGCTTCTCAAAAAGGTCAATCATGTCTTTGAGAAACATGATGGTATCCGCGTACCGGTTTTCATTAAAGTGGCTGATGGCAAGCTTTGTCGTTCTTGAGGACATCAACTTGAACCACTTGAAAACTGAATCGACAAACCATGCTGTGGTCAGGGCATCTTCACTACTGATATTGTTGTTCTTCACTTCCACAAGCATGCGCAGTGCGGCAGCCGTGTCACTATTAAACAAGCTGAAGGCAAATCCTACTTTCATTTTTTCGAAATGTCCTGGTTACACGCATGTTGCCTTCAAGTGGGGTGCCAATTTAAGCTCTGCACCGGCATCAACCTCCACAAGTCGCTCGATCGGTTTTATTGAAACAATTCGCCCAGTAAGTTGTAGCGTATGAACAAGGTCTGTTGGCAACTTAATCACTTGACCTCGCGTTAGATGGTTACGCAAATTTTTAAGTAAGTGGGGCAAATCTGGCATAAAGAAAAGCTTTCGGTTGGGGTCACATGGGTGAGCACACCAGGCTTTAGGCTTGCTGTACTTTCCAACCACAATTCCGAATAACTTCCAGACAGCTTGATTTCCTCCCCCCCATATCTGTTAAGACAACATGCACTCTGATGCCTATTTTTTCGCATTCAGTTATTATGTCTACAACAACGTGCTTCATTGCCTTTGCCGAAAAGGAATTGCCTGTGAGATGGTATGCCACAACCTGCTTCCAGCGGGTGCGAACACCACCAAGCATAGACACAACTGCATGTGTTGCTTGGCAAAGGCAATGTGCCGTCAGCTAGGGGCATCGTCGGTGCTCCAAATACCGTTCCAGAGGACGCATCATACGAAAGGCCAGGAGTCAGCTGAATTTCATCGATCATCAACGTCGCATGCCGCTCTTCTGGTTCGATCTGTCCCACCTGAAAGAAAGCAGGTGTTACCCGCCACAACCTAACCTGCAAAAACTCTACTATTCCAAGACACAACAACGACTTGGGGTTCGTGATAAAAAAAACATACCTTTAAAGCGAATGCTGGCATCACGTCATGAAGCAAACCAGGCTGGAACTTGTAGTTTTGGAGATGATGCTGCAACGTCCGTTCTGCTGGAAGAGGCTGTCCCATTTCCCTCATAAGCTTATAAGACCTGCTTTCCACACGCTAACCTGAGCTGCAGGCTTTTCCTCAAAGTTTTCTCAGTCCATGGCGTGCCTCTCATTGTGCTCTTTTTGAGGCTTTGTATCTGATCGGTGTTCAAGAACTCGTGCAGTCCGTACGCTAAATTGTTGATTTCAGAAGTTATCTGTTTTTTTACGATTAGCAAGTAACCGCTGCTGTTCCTTTACTCGAAGTTGCAGCTCTAACTCCGATATTCGATTTCTAAGCGCTGCTTCTAATGACGGTGCAAGCGGTCCTTCTGATTGATGGCTTCTTTCCATCCTGTCGCTTGTCTTGTCCGAGACGGCAGCTGTAAGCATGGGGTGTGTGAGTACACAGACTATAGGGAAGAATATTTGTCGTAACAGCGCTTTCAACTCACTCAGTGAGCCGCACGTCGGTTCAGGGTCTGGGGTTGTCTCAGCTAATGAACCTGGCTTGTGCGAGTCAATAGCTGTAAGCATCATATGTGTGAGTACACAGATTATAAGGAAGGATGTCGTCACCGTGCTCTCTACTCACTCGGTGAGCCGCAAGTCGGTTCAGGTTCTGCGGTTGCCTCAGCTGATGATCCTGGGTTGCTCGAGGCAGCAGCTGTAAGCATGAGGTGTGTAAGTACACATATAGGGAAGAATATTAGTGGTCACACTGCTTTCCACTCACTATATGAGTCGCACGTTGGTTCAGGGTCTGGGGTCGTCTCAGCAGATGACCCTGGCTTGTCCGAGTCAGTAGCTGTAAGCATGATATGTGTGAGTACACAGATTATAGGGAAGGATGTCGTTACCGTGCTCTCTACTCACTCGGTGAGCCGCAAGCCGGTTAAGGTTCTGCGGTTGCCTCAGCTGATGATCCTGGGTTGTTCGAGGCAGCAGCTGCAAGCATGAGGTGTGTAAGTACACATATAGGGAAGAATATCTGTGGTCACACTGCTTTCTACTCACTATATGAGTCGCACATTGGTTCACGGCCTGGGGTCGTCTCAGCAGATGACCCTGGCTTGTCCGAGGCGACAGCTGGAAGCATCAGGTTTGTAACTACACATTCTATACGCAAAGATGTTTGTCGTCACAGTGAGACACATGATTAGTGGCAGAGTGGTTAAGGGTCACAGCTGATTGAGATGGAAGCAGGGAGTACTTTCTTATCTGTCAGTGACCCAAGCTCATTTTATTATCATGTAAACAACAATATCAATGTCGACATAACAAAGAGCTATAAAGGCCTCACCATAAACGGCTACCTTTTCCCTTCTGCGCGGCGGTTTTCGCTTTTTTGGAACTGGCCGATGCAGAAATATTGAGGGAACTGCATTGGGCTTTAACTTCTTACAGCCAGTCCTCGCAAGAATCACTGGTTCGAACTGGTCGTCCGTGAAGTGTTTCTGAAAAAAAAAACAGACATCCTCCATCGCACCTTCTGCATTTTTCCTAAAGAAATATTGCCGAAGTGTGCTGGAAAATGCTTTGCTTCGTGCATGAATACGTGCAAACAACGACGGCGACAACAGGATAGTGTCCTTGCACTGAGACTGTTCCTATCAATTTACAAGTCAAAAGTCCACAAAGTTACAAGTTTGGTCAAAACTAGGACAAAATAATAAAAGCGCATAACAAATAAATGGCCAGCGAATAATAAACTCCCCTCTAATTGTACGTGCACGCGGAAAATTCGTAAGGGAAAAATGGGGACAAATGAAGAAAGTTGAAACTAAAATCACAGAAAAACAAGAACGCACGAAACTCGCCTACAGATAAACATATAGTTCTTGCGAAAAAAAATCAATTATAGGGTTAAAGTATAAACACGTAGTTAAAATAATAGTTACATCTGTTTCCATAAGGGGAGCTTCGCAGTATATTGCAAGTTACATTGCTTTGGTGAATCGGTGTTAGGTACCTGCCAATTCCTTTTTTATCGTACGCATCTGATCATCATCCTTTCTTTATGCACTGTGGCAAAATAAACCCTAAAAACAACTTGTGAACATTTTTAAAGCCCCCAGTTTCGCAGCATCCAACCTTTGCGGAATCTGTTTCAAACGACTTGTGGCAACCAAATTTCGTGAAATCTATGGTGTGCGCGGTGGCTGAGAGAGAAACCAGACTTCTTGAATAAGTGATTCTCGGGCGTGTGCAGAAATGTTCGCAAATGGAAAGAAAATTTCCAACAGTAAATATTCTGCTGTATTTACTGTCGGCAGTTTCAGGTACCCCGTGTCCAATACAGGCCAGCTAGAACGATCTCGCTTTCATAGTTATTGAAACCGCACGAGAAAACGCGGCCGGTAATGTCACGCTGCTTTTTTTTTTGGTTCGAGCTCAGCGTCAGTATTAAGCCTCCGTTGATCGGAAAGGCTTCCAGGAGCACGTATACACAAAAGGGTTTAGTAGCGATCGACTTACCTCGCAAAGCCTCCCTCGATGGCAGCCAAAGTTCTTTCTTCCGATACGGTGGAGCCATGTCGCTCGCCGTTTGAGGTCTCGTTTGCCACGAGGAACCGCAAAAAGTTTGCCCCCCTTGGCAACGCTATTTGAACATCCAACAGCACAGCAAGTCGGCATCGTGCTGGAAGCGAGCGCGTCTTCAAAAATGTAGAAAGCCTACGCTCACGCACAGCGCACATGTGTCGCGGTGTTTCTACGCTCACTAATGGCGCCGTTTTCCCGCGAAAGCGAAAGCCGCGCGGGTTATTAGTCACGTGTCAAGCCTCGTCCAATGGGAGAGCGGAAAACGGCGGAGAAGTCGGGGGAGGGGTAGAGGGCGCGGAGGAAATCCTCCTTTCCTATTCGAACAATGGTTTGCGCTACCTTTGGAACATAGAGGGACCTTACTGCCAACAACCGCGCTTGTCGCTCGCCGCACCGTCTCTTATCTCAACACGGCTCTGACCTTTATGCACTGTGCATTCGCCGCTCAGTTTCTGTTTAAGCGATAGACCGCACGTACCTTAGCCCGCTGCAGCGTATGGGCTTGCTGCCAGCGTTTTGACAGTCGTTGTCTGCAGTCATTCAGTGTGACCTATTCATGTTTGTTTGTGCGCGCTCACACCACGCTTGTTCATTCAGTTAGTAATAGTCGGGCCACATTTTCCAACGCACGCTACACATGTAATGCTGCCCGGATCGGCAGTGCAGCGCTACAGGTGTGTCCCTTCGCACGCGCGCTGCCCACGGGAAGCGCTTCTCATCAACACCACCGTTTCACACGCGCCTTCTCGTGGTCATCGAGTCTCTCTTCATGTCGGCCTACTTACGCCGCAGCACACCTGCTTACTTAATCAACTCAATTCATATTGCTACCAAAGCCGCTCACCTTACTTCGTATGACATTGCTGTGTTGCTATCGCATTCATTGCTTCGCCCTTAGGGCGAAACTGTGACATTTTATTTCACCAGAAAGATACAGGCAGTCATGTACCTCTACGGCAACGCCCTTATCGGGTATCCGCCTCGTAGCGCCGTGTCATTGGTGACCAGGTTGCTGAAATGCTCAAGCGCGGTGTTGTGCAGCCTTCAAACAGTCCCTGGGCGTCACAAGTCATTCTTCTTAAGAAAAAGGATGGCTCTATTCGGTTCTGCGTCGACTACCGACGTCTGAACAAGATAACGCGCAAGGACGTTTACCCGTTACCGCGCATCGACGACGCCCTGGACTGTTTGCAGAGAAGCGGAGTTCATTTCGTCGCTGGATATACGTTCCGGATACTGGCAAGTCCCCATGGCACCATCTGATCGACATAAAACAGCATTTGACACCTGACGGATTATACGAATTTACCGTGATGCCCTTCGGCCTGTGCACTGCGCAACATGCCGTCCGAGCAGCGCAAAGATCCCTGGATCAGTGCTTTCATCAGCATCCTTTCTGATCCATGCACCTCTTCACCATCTTGCGCTCTTCGCCTCCGGGTTACCCACTTCTGCATTCGCGATGGCCTTCTTTATCGTCGTAACTGCATTTCTGATGGTCGCAAGTGGCTCCTTCTGATACCCCGCCATCTCCGTGACTTTATCTGCAACGCTTTCCACGCAGATCCACAGTGCGCGCATGCCTGCCTCTTCAAGACCTACGTCGACTACGCCTCTGACTTTATTGGCGCGGCATGTATAACTACGTAAGAAAGTTCATTCGCTCCTGTGCTCAGTGCCAACGTCGAAAATCATCTCCCGGACAAGTCTACCAGTCCCAACTCTTTCCCTGCCCTAGTCGACCCTTTGATCGTGTTCGTATTGACATATACGCACCGCTACCATCCACTCCAGCAGAAAACCGTTGGATTATTGTTGCAGTGGATCACTTGACCCGTTATGCTAAAACGGCCGCTCTGCCGACTTCCACCGCCCGCGACGTTGCATCGTTTCTGTTACGCCATTTCGTTATGCGCCACGGTGCCCCTCGCGGACTTCTGAGCGATAGAGGCCGAGCCTTTCTTTCCGATGCTTTGTAAGCAATACTCTACGAATGCCGAATCGTTCAACGCACAAGTACAGCGTACCATCCGCAAACTAAAGGCATGACAGAGCGCTTCAACCGTACTCTTGGTGATATGCTCTCAATGTACGTCACCTCTGATCATTCAAATTGCGACAAAGTTATCCATTTCGTGACGTATGAGTACAATACTGCAGCTCAAGCAACTACTGGATTTGCCCGGTACTTTCTCCTATATGGACGAGAACTATCTAATACGTTCGATAGAATTCTTTCATATAAACCTGATGCATCCGAAAGTACTCCGCTGTCTGAAGGAGCTCGACATGCTGAGGAATGCTGCCAGCTTTCCCGCTCTTTTTCTACCGAGGACCAGTGGCAGCAGTAATCCCGTCAAACTGCCGGCCGTTCTCCACCAACATTTTCCCTTGGCTCTCTGGTCTGGCCTTCAGGTACCCGCTACGACACCCGGCCATTAAGAAAAAACTTGTCGCAAAATACCTTGGTCCCTACCGCGTTCTGGAGCAAACGTCCTCCGTGAACTACCTCGTCGAGCCCCTCACGCCACCGACAGACCTGCGCCATCGCGGCCGCGAACTTGTCCACGTGTGCCGCATTAAGCCGTACCACGACCCAATAGTGGCGTCTTCGCCTTATGACGCCAGGATGGCGCCTTTTTCTGCGGAGGGTGATTGTAATGAAGAAGAGTAGCCTGCGCCTCAGCAGCATCGCCACCGGCATGAGCTCATGGTTGCTGTCCTTGGCTGAACGATTGCGACTGCTGCCCGTTCGCCTGCGTCCGTTGCTAAAAAAACGTCTTAGCAGTATGTATGTATGTATTGTAAGGAAGATGACGAATATCGCCGCAGTCAGCAGCATCGGCAGCATCAAGCGCGCAGCAGAAGCTCGAGCGAGAGGACTGTGCTAGCTGCATCCTACGACCGGCCGTCGCTACGAACCTCAATAAATCTCCTTTATAAGGGGTGGGGCCGTGCTGGGTAACGTTCCACTCTACCATCCTGGAACTTCGTTCGCGGACGCTACCCTCTGCCATACCGGACGCCGACCAGCAGACTCTTCCATCGCCACCCGTCCCTTGCGCTGGCACCGTTCGCCAGCGGGAACCTCCCATCTTCAGCGGAACCAATGACAACGACGTTGAAGAGTGGCTGTCATCCTATGAACGGGTGAACGTTCACAACAAATGGAATGACTCGGACAAGCTGGCTTACGTATCCTTCTATCTTGCGGGCGTCGCCAGTCTCTGGTTTAGAAATCATGAGAACGATATCCGAACATGGTCGGCGTTCAAGACGTAGATAACCGAAGTATTTGACCGACCCGCCGTCAGGAAACTCTGAGCCGAGCAGCGTTTGCGTACACGCACACAGGACATGGGTGAGACGTTCACCAGCTATATAGAAGACGTTCTCGATTTGTGCAGGCGCGTGAACGCTGCCATGACGGAAGCGGAAAATATCAAGCACGTCATGAAGGGAATCGATGATGACGCGTTCCAAATGCTTCTGGCCAAGTACCCGCGCACTGTTGGTGACGTTATTACCTTGTGCCAGAGTTATGAATTGCGTAAGCAGCGAGCTCTGGCAAGGCGACATCCCACACCTAAGGCGGCGTCACTCTGCAGTCTGACCACCAGCCCCGAACAAGCCTCCCTGATAACCCAAATCAAGGATTTCGTCCGCGAAGAAGTCGCACGACAGCTATCTCTGGTGTCCATCACTCCGGAGTCTGCCAGCACTTTGCCGTCTCCTCTCCGTAATGTGACCCATGAAGAGGTCGCGAAATCGCTGCCGGCTGTTCACCAGCAGGATGCCGTGGCTACACCGGTAACTTATGCTGCGGTTGCTGCAATGGCACCTCGCAGTGCGCCCCTACCACGTTTCCACCAGCCTGTGCACCGCCCTCCTCCTCACGTTCCCTGGGCCAGCACTGCCGTCGCTAACCCGTGGCGTACGCCGGACAATCGCCCTATATGCTTTGCATGTAGGTATCCCGGTCACGTCATAAGGTTCTGCCGCCGCCGATCGCAGGTGTACGATGACGATCGACGAGCGTCCTATGTGCCGCCCGATCCAAATGCGCCTTACGGAACCTTCGATCCATCACCAGCTCGCTCCCAGACTGATCGCCGTCCTCGCTCCGTACGCTTCCGGTCACCCTCCCCACGTCGCCGATCGCTTTCCCCAATGCGTCAGCGACCCGTCTCTAACGAAGAGAGATACTAGACGACGCAGTTCCTGAGGCAAGAACTGCGAAAGTGTCGACATGCCGAAGTCCTCCTGCTTTACCTGCCAATGTCATTGATGTGTTTGTCGAAGATGTCGCTACAGTCGCCCTCGTCGATACCGGTGCCGCTATTTCAGTTATGGATGCCAGGTTTTGCCGCTTGCTTGGTAAAGTGACGACGTCTCTGTCTGCATTGCCGCTTCAAACGGCAATGCTCAACCCATTCGCCATACCGCTGCTTGTACAGCCAGTGTAACCATAGAGGACGTTTTATACACGATTGAGTTCACATTTATTTGATCGTGCTCCCACGCCGTTATTCTAGGATGGGATTTTCTCTCACGCCACCATGCCATCATCAATTTCGCTCGGGCTGAGATTGAACTTTCCTACCTTGGTGACCTGGCCTCAGTCGATGCTCATCCTGCCGCTAAACTTCTCGTGAAAGAAGACACCTGTATTCCCCCGTGCTCTTCAGCAATCGTACCAGTCTCGTGTAGTGCTATATCCGACGGGACAGTCTTATTCATGCCCTCTCATCACTTCGTTACCCGAAAAGCGCTTCCTTTGCCCTTTGCAGCTCTTGACCTCGCCGCCGGTGTCAACACGATGCCCATTTACAATCATCTTTCATCCCCGCTATCACTGCTCCGCCGCGAATGCCTTGGTTACGTCGAGTCGGTTGATTCAACACGAATTGTCTCCGTCCGTGACGAAGTCCCTTCTACTGAGCTTCATGAACTGAATGCCCTCTCCATAGCTGATTCAGCATGAACAGATGTGTTCAGCTCATTCATCGCCGAAGATCTGACAAATTCGCAGCGATCTCAGCTTCTCGCAATCCTTCAGCACTGCCGCCGTTCATTCGACGTTGCACAAACATCTCTTGGCCGTGCATCGACAGTCGTGCATCACATCGATACTGGCTCTCACTCAGCGCTGCGACAAAGACCATATCGCGTGTCCGCTACGGAACGTCGCGTCATTGCAGAACAGGTCGATGACATGCTTCGCCGAGGGGTCATTCAACCTTCACAGAGCATATGGGCCTGTCCCGTGGTACTCGTCACAAAGAAAGACGGTTCCATCCACTTCTGTGTTGATTTTCGACGGTTGAACAAGATCACACTGAAGGACGTCTACCCATTACCACGTATCGATGATGCTCTGTGTTGTGTCGTGCGACCCCTGGTGACATGCTAAAACACCAGTGCGGTAGGGGTCTCTATTCATGCCACTGGGTGGAGCTGGGTCTCTCCCATGCCTCTTTGCTACCACCAACCCGCCGTGGCCATGCCGATCATGTGACCCGTGCCTCGCTGACGAATAGCCCTTCTTCCCTCACCATAAAACCACCTGCAAAAAACGCGGGAGAGCAGTCTTCCATCAGTCTCGTCGAAGCTTGGTCTGCGCGTTGTCACTTTACGCGCCTCCCGTCGTTCGACCTTTCCGTCGGCCCGTAGCGGGTTACGCCGCGCTCCTGCAGGGAGCGCGGCGTAACACTCTGGACACAACACTCCGCCGCAACACTCTGGACTGTTTGCAGGGAGCCGAGCTCCTTTCTTCGCTGGATTTGCGGTCAGGCTACTGGCAGGTTCCGATGGCAGAGGCCAATTGCCCGAAAACTGCCTTTGTTACACCAGACGGCTTGTATGAATTCACCGTCATGCCTTTCGGACTTTGCAACGCACCTGCTACGTTCGAAAAAATGATAGATAATGTTCTGCGTGGCCTCAAATGGAAAACCTGTCTTTGCTATCTTGACGACATTGTGGTGTTCGCCCCTGATTTCGCAACGCGCCTGCTCCACCTCCAGCACGTACTCACTTGCTTGACTAACGCCGGGTTGAAACTTAATCTGAAGAAATGTCCATTTGCTGTTCGTCAGCTCACAAAGGAGGGCATTCGCCGGGATCCCGAGAAGCTACGTGCTGTTACTGCGTTCCCAAAACCTACCACTATCAAAGAGCTGCGCAGTTTCATCGGCCTCTGTTCATACTTTCGTCCATTCGTTCGAAACTTCGCGTCAATTATATCACCTCTCACAAAGCCCCTTGGTAGCTCTAGAGATATCTCATCATGGTCTCCAGAGTGTGACGACGCCTTCACAACCTTGCGCCGTCTTCTAACGACGCCACCCATTCTTCGCCATTTTGACCCTCAAGCGCCAACCGAAATTCATACTGATGCAAGAGGTGTAGGCCTTGGCGCTATGTTGGCACAACGTCAACCTGGCCACACAGAATACGTTGTCGCATACGCGAGTCGCACGTTAACCAAGGCGGAGACCGATTACAGCGTAACAGAAAAGGAGTGTTTGGCCATTGTGTGGGCGCTTGACAAGTTTCGCCCATATTTATACGGCCGATCTTTTGACGTAGTGACCGACCACCACGCACTATCTTGGCTGTCGACGTTAAAAGACCCATCGGGCCGCCTTGCCCGCTGGGCATTGCGAATTCAGGAATATGACATCCGCGTGGTTTACGCTTCCGGGCGAAAGCACTCCGACGTTGATGCGCTATCCTGATCACCGCTTCGCACGAAGGCCAGTCACGACTCCTCCTGCGAGTGCACATTGTGATCTCTGGACTTTGACACTATCGCTGCTGCAAAGCGTAACGATCCCTGGACTGCATCTTTGTTCGACCTTCTCTTAGATACGTCGAAAGTTCCAACGTCACAAACGCTTCGGCGCCAAGTTCCTCATTTTGGGATTCAAGGCCAGCTACTGTATCGACGCAACTATGCCCCCGAGGGGCGCACATGGTTGGTTACTCGTCATTCCGCGAACCTTGCGGTCAGAGATCTCCTCCTCGTTCCACGTCGACCCTCAGTGTGGCCACGCAGGAGTCTTCAAGACCTACGAAAGACTTCGAAACCGCTATTACTGGTGGGGATTGCACAATTTTGTTCGCAACTTCGTTCGCTCTTGTCAGTGGTCCCAAGGCCGCAAAGCGCCACCGCACAACTCCACCGGTGAACTCCAGCCTTCACAATGCCCATCCCGACCCTTTGATGGCGTGGGCATAGATCTCTACGGGCCACTTCCGTTGACTCCTACCGGCAACAGGTGGATCATCGTTGCGGTAGACCACTTAACACGTTATGCGGAGACTGCTGCACTACGAAATGCTACAGCGCAGGATGTCGCCAATTTCATACTACGCCGTTTTCTCCTTCATCAAGGAGGTCCACGTGAACTTTTAAGCGACAGAGACCGCGCCTTCCTATCTGAAGTCATCGAACAACTGCTTGCTGCATGCGCTATTGTTCATCGTAAATGCACTGCCTATCACCCACAGACTAACGGTACCACGGAACGCTTCAATCGAACTCTTGGTGACATGCTAGCCAAGTACGTCTCACCTGATCACTCTAATTGGGACCTAGTTCTTCCGTTTCTCACCTACGCCTACAACACCGCGACTCAGGCCACTACCCGATTCTCACCCTTTTACCTTCTTTACGGCCGTCATCCTTTGCACACAATCGACACCATTCTGCCCACCGGCCGGACCCGTCCGAATGCCTGCCGATCTCGGAAGCCGCCCGACACGCCGAAGAATGTCACCAGCTGGCCCGCCAATTCACATCAGACGACCAGAACCGTCAAAAAGCAGTTCACGACGCCCAAACCTCGACTCCTACTTTTCTCCCGGGCGCCCTCGTCTGGTTGTTAGTGCCACACCGCACCCCAGGGCTCACTTCAAAACTCCTTCTGAAGTACGACAGGCCATACCGCGTTCTTGGGAGAACATCACCGTTAATTACCTTATTGAGCCGCTCACGCCGCCGTCCGACATGCCACGTCGAAACCGCGAAGTCGGTAGGCTCCAACTTCAAAACTGGCCTTACCGATAGTAATAGTGTTGATCTTGGAGTATGCCCTGGCGTTGTTCTCCGCCGGGGTACTGATAACTGCGATTTTCTGCATCATGTTCGGGCAAACCACGTCTTCTGCGACGTCTTCTTCACTGAGCGCTGCAGCCATTTCGAGTGACTGGGCAAACTTGATTTGACTCACATTTCTCATGTCGAGGCCATTTTTAGGTCTCACGATGATTCGATGGTGGTCTTTTGGGAGGTGAGGAAGTCTCGAAGCAGCAATAACGCGCCTTTCAATGCAGCTCGGGAGCGATGAGACGACTCCGCGTTGCGGGGCATCGAGACGCTTGCTTGCGTCTCGTTCGTGGGGGTATGCGTCGTACGAAGTTTGCGTTTAGCGGTGGCCACGGACCACCCAGAGTCTTGAAGATCATCGGGAGTGATATCCTCTCCATCGACGGAGATTTGCATAGACATCTTCGGCGTAGAGTGCGGGAACGGCCGGCGGCCGCTCCGCCGATGGGTAGCTAGGCCTAGCGCGGTAGGCAAAAAAGTCTTGAAAAAGAGGTAGAAAAGTCCACCCACCGTGAAAAACTTAGTCGCGATGAAATCCTTGTGACTTTATGCGTTGAGTGGCACAAAAATTCGCTCACAAATAGGCAAGAAACTGACCGGAAACATTCTCGAAAGCAGGAGCCGATATTTCCTCTGGCGGTCTAGTCGGCGTCCTTGCGCGTCTCTGAAGCAACAAAAACATGAAGGAGATAATGAAAAATATGAAGGAGATAACACAAAAAAACTCTTAAACATATTGGAGCCAAAAAGTCAAATCATAAAAAAGAAATTTTGTAACAAACAGTCTTAGTCAAAAATAAGTTAGGAGCACTGTACATGAAGTTATCAAATATAGAACACACTTCATTTGACAGGAAAACACATAAGCAATTGCATTGGAACATTCTTGTTTCATATTCGCACTCAGTGAGACTCGGATGTGAACTGGCATGAAAATTTTCTGTAGTTCCCTTACTTTCATGCTGACAAGTACTTTCTTTCAAGTAATTGCTCAGGAGAGCGGGAATGTAGTACTGATGTGATTGTTGCATATTTCGTGCGGTAGCGTGTACTGTCCAGTACTATACTCTGTAGAAGGTTGTTAAACTACCGTATTTCTTGGAATAAAAATGGTACCCCCTACTTTCCGCAAGTTCCGAAGAGGAAATTGCTTTATAAGACACCTATTATAACTCAGCATGATGAAACGCTATTATGCACACTGGTACACTAACTGCAAAGTGCCGTACTTGCCCTCATTTCAGGGCACCAAATTTCTGTAAACATAGTTTTTATTAGCCACAAACTCCAGCAGAGAAAAACATAACTCGTTTTCGGTGCAGAATACCAGCATTTATTGCACTTTATATCGAAGGCCTTGTCCTCGTAACGCAGTCAAACGATGCATTATGCGGGTTCTTTTTGTATCCAATATATTTTTTTCATTGTAGAGAGGGAGTCCTCTGGATACTCTGCGAGTGAGCTGCTCTTGTACTACGCAATGTTTGAAGAAATGCAGCAACCCAGGCAGAATTTCTGTACACCAAAGAACTTCATCAAAGGGAGTCCTCTCCACATGTGTTGATGCTGCTACACTTCCCGCATTTGTCCATACTACCAAATCACACTACTTCAAACCTGTGACACCCATCATACCTTGTATCTGATAATAATATGCGTGATCTTTTTTTCAGTTCTATATTGTCACCAGATATTTTGAAACAGCACTTTGCGGAAGCTGCTGCTTCGACAACACCCTTGCTTTTGAAGGAGCGTGGGCATTTCACCTCCAAATGACCAGTGTCACTCCCTTCAAAGACAAGTCTGTCGGGGGAGGCAGCAGTAAATGGGTGCTGGGGATGAACATGCAACTTAGTATATGCAGTAGTTAAATATCTGTCCCTGCATGCCATTATTTCTTCCTATGCTTTAACGGAATCGTCCTCGTAAATCCAGCCATATCGCATGCTTTCGGTGCTCACTTGGCCAGGATACATTACGTCCCTTACGGCACCATCAGGCGTTCTGTACCGCAGCAACTTCTTAAACACTGACGCCGTGAGCCGGCCAATACGTTGCTGATGCCAGTTCTCGTTCTCTGCCTGGACCATTGTGCTTTCTACAATGACTGCCCTGTCATCGAGGCTCAGGGGCTGAATTGCTGCAAAAGCATAAGACATAAAAAAGTGCGACCTAACATGAGCAAATTGGTGATTAGTTGCAGGGAAGCAATACAACTAATGCTACTTCGTTTACAACTTCAGTCGATGCAAATATGGAAAAGGCTGCATTAAGAGAAAACACACGGACTAATCAGAACGTTGGTGCCTGTCTTGTTTCCTTCCATGTCCTGATCTACTATTACAGTTATGCACTTGTAATGAATGATTACCAGCTAGCCCAGTTGTCAGTTAAATTCTCATCAGTACTTTCTGTAGCTTTCTAGCCTCAATGAGTTGCATCTAATCACTGAGTCAAGTGTAATATTTACAAATTAACACTTGTGCTATTTACTTTACCATTCTTACAGTAAGGTCCTATTTTTATGCAATAACCGTACGGCTGGTTTCACTCGTCCTGGAGCAGTTTCCGCACGTGCTCCCTCTGCATGTTTACTTCACATAATTTTAGTTCCACGTATTCCGATGAAATAATATTTGCTCAATAAAACTATGTGCATATGTAATTCAACATTATGGTGATGAATTTCTATGTGTTCATTGTTACCATCAAATGTCTCCTGATAAATCTACAGTTTGTCATGCTCAGCAAATCTTCACTGTCGGCTATAAATGGCTGCTTGCAGCATCCATCATTTGTTCTTACTTGTGCAGCGATGGTCTCTGTTGTACTCTGAAATGAACACAGAGAGAAAACGGGTAGTTTTTATTACGACAGCACATACTGCGTGTGTGGCCATCATGATGTTTGATGAAAATTAGAGCAAAGCAGCTAACATGGTAGTATGCATGTGTTTCTGTGGTACCAGTGTCTGCACTGTGGATTATCTGGTGGGTTTACAACGCGGTGAAAGGGCTACGACTCAGTCATATAAGCTATATGCATGATCTAGAAACTACGGCTGCCTTACGTAACATCTCACAGGACTTTGGTAAAAGAGGCATCGCCAAGACATGTTCTACAATTACATTGGAGAAATTGTGCAATCACATTCTAGCTGATAGCTTCAATGCACTGGTTGTTCACCTCAAATGAGCAGGATAACCTGCTTCTGTAGCAAAAGCAATGCACAGAAAAAGAACAAAAATTATAGTAGGCAAATAGAAAAGAAATCGGCTGGAGAGAGAAGCTCACATACATTACCAGGTGTTTGCTGGTAATGGCTAAGAACATGGCTTGCCGGCGCTTTCTTGCGCTGCCGGTGCGCGCTGGGGACACATCGCCGAGGTATCAGGGCATACGATGAAAGCAAGAGCCTTTGAAATGCGTTGTGACTGCATTTGGCCCCCCAGCGGTCACCTGGCGTTCGCCAGTGCCGCGAAAAGCGCCTGCAGCCACATGCTCCGAGTATCGCGTTCTAATCGCTGCGCATTGCCATTCAGCGAGCCCACGTACCCAAAACACAGTAAACCTCCAACGCTCGGCCTGGCGACGACACGAAACAGTAAAACCAGATGGCCAGTACGTATACACGTACGAGATGTCATGATAAACAAAACTTCTACTCGCCCGGCTGGACAGAGACAGTGACCTGCCAGTATGTCGCCCGTTCCTTTCTCTATGACCGCATGTA
Organism: Dermacentor silvarum; assembly: GCF_013339745.2. Classification (NCBI taxonomy): domain Eukaryota; kingdom Metazoa; phylum Arthropoda; class Arachnida; order Ixodida; family Ixodidae; genus Dermacentor; species Dermacentor silvarum. Next base: position 25,586,491 of record NC_051162.1, on the reverse strand, counting down.
CGATGTAGTAGCCGCCTTTCATTGACGGTAGCCATGTACTTCGGAAAAGTCCATACGGGGATGTGGAACACAAGTTATTAAACATGATGTTGCGCACATAACCCTCTTCGGTGAATTGCTTCCCTTTCGCAGTTTGTCTAGCGAACCTCAATCCACATGCCGCCAAGAAAGCACTCAGCTGATTATCGCTTAGCATCTTGATCGCGTTTGGGCTTTTCGTCCACCCGTTCGCTACTCCAAAGAAGCCGCCGGGTATGTATGTACGTACTCCCAGGTTCCATTCCCCGAGCACGAACGCACAAACTGCGGATTGTAGAGCGCAGACTTGCCTAAATATATGTGCCGCAACACGCGTCGTTGCCAGCCATACTACCAGTAGTAGTGGCGGTCACCAGATGCCGTACGTTCCGTTTCTTGCGGTATCCGCGTGAGGGCGCCACACAGACATGCAAAAGGCGGATTCCACGCGATCGCGGTCCCGCCGCGCCGGAAGGCCTTGGGGGCAGGGTGAGGGCGGGGGGCGTTCTACGTCGCGACCGCCCGCCCCAGCTGCTGTATCTTAAAAGCTATCTGCGGCGGGGGCAGAGTACGCCCTCCCTCTCTTTTCGCGGCTTAGATCCCGTCGATGCGAGCCCTGGCACGAAGCACAATTCGGTCGCTGCTGCGCTGAATCACTCCAGCGTTTTGACAGGGAGTTTCCGCGGTCATCTAGTGAGATGCGTTCATGTTTGCTGGTGCGCATGTGACACCACGTTTCTTAATTTAATTAGTATGGCTGTGTTTACAAGCTTATACGGCCGATAAAACTACTATCCTTACTTTGTATAGCTGTCCACTAAATTGCTATCGCAAGCGATGCTTCGCCTTTCGGGCGAAACTGCGACTTTTTTTTAAGTATTGAAGAGAATTGAACGATGGTGATTTTTAAAAATTCGGATTATTCAAATCATAAGCTCTCCTTGGTGATGCCCTAGTGCTTTTTTGAATAGGTTGTCTATAATAAGTAGTTCGATAATTAAATTCTCGGGTATTACGTGCCAAATCACGATCTGATTAGGAGGCGCGCCGGAGATGATGATGATGATGATTAGTGGGGTTTAATGGCGCAAGGGCCAGATATGGCCAAAGAGCGCCATACACATGGTAATGAGTTTCCGATGAGTTGTTTATAAATAGAGGAATGTGCTGTGAATGGTGTATGTTAAGTGGCTGTAAATAGGCCTAAAAACAGTCGCTGTAACTTGCGTAAATATATAACTATTAAAATGATGACAGTGACTAGAGATGTGGGAAATGACCATGGATGGTTTGTTCTGAGGTAAAAACGTGTACGTGAAAGTAGCACTGGTGCCTCAACAGGACCCTTGAACGCAAGGCCTGAGAAGCACGTGCTCTATAATATTGCTGTCGCAGCAGCAGCCTCTGGAGAGAGGATGTGCTACGAATGTTGGGGGCTGATGACTCGCAATGTACCGGCATCTTCAAGGATCTTTAAAACTAACCTGTAGTCAAAGAACGGTTCTTTGCCCAGAAACATTGCTGGGTGTAGAGGTATGTATTGTTTGTATGCTAAGGGAAAATATTTCTTTCTTTGAGTCTCTAATTCCTTGCACTCTATTAAGACATGGATTACAGTTAGCGTGTCGCCACATTTGCTACAGGAAGGGGGTTCATTACCAGTCAACAGGTGCGAGTGCGTGCCATACGTATGACCAATTCGGAGGCGGCAAAGGATGACTTCGGTTTGTCGTGTTTTCGTAGTCGGGTGGCCAATTCCCTAGTTGTGGTTTAATGGCGTGAAGTTTATTTATTGTTTCCTCGTCCCATAAGTGCTGCCAATATCTCGTAAGGCTTTTGCGCAGGAAGTGCTTCATATCTATTGCAGGAACAGCTATAGAGGAAGTGTTCCCCTTCCTTACAAGGGAAACGGCAGTTTCATCTGCAAGCATGTTGCCCTCAATACCTCTGTGGCCGGGTACCCAGCATATAGCGACACGTTGGTTAGACGTATATGCTGTGCACAGCACTGAATAGAGCTCACTGAGCACAGGGTTTTTGTGTTTACGAGGAGACATTAATGCCTTTACTACGCTTAATGAGTCGGTGAATATAACTGATTTTTGAAGCTTTGTTTTCATTATATACTTCCCTGCACACAATAGGGCATGAGCCTCAGCCGTAAATATGCTTGTTTCTGGATGCATTTCACCGGATTCAAAAAAGCATGGACCGATTGCCGCATAGGACACGCCAGCATGTGACTTTGATGCGTCAGTAAAGAATTCCGGGCAAGAGTATTTCGATGGAAGTTCACGAAAGTGCATCCGGATATGTACTTCCGGAGCATGCTTCGAGACATCAACAAACGATGTGTCAATTTCTATAAGTTGCCATTGCCACGGCGGTAACGGCTTTGCCGGAGCCATTACATGGTGTTGAAACAGTGGGACACCGCTTTCTTCGCTGAGTTTCCTCACCCGCAGTGAGAAGGGTTGCATTGCGGTAGGTCGGTTGTGGAAAAGTGTGGCACACGTAGTGTCATTTATAATGGAGTAACAAGGATGTCGGCAGTCCGAGTTTACTTTCAGGAAGTACATAAAGCTTGAGTAGGACCTTTGAAGGTTTAAGGGCCACTCATTTGATTCCACATACAGACTTTGCACAGGGCTTGTTCTGAAGGCTCCGGTTGCCAAGCGGATGCCTAAATGATGAACAGGATCGATCATCTTTAAGGCACTGGGGGCGGCGGACTGATAGACTATCGCACCGTAGTCTATGCGTGAACGAATGAGGCTTTTGTATAAGTTCAACAAACACTTTCTGTCACTGCCCCATGTGGTGTGCGACAATATTGTTTATTGCTTTTAAGCATTTGGCTTTAAGGTACTTTATGTGGGGAATGAAAGTCAGTTTAGAGTCTAGAATTGTGCCTAAAAATTTGTATTCTGTGTTTACTGGTATGAGCTGTCCGTGTAGTTGCAGTTCAGGGTCTGCTACGAGCCCTCTCTTTCGTGTGAATAGAACACACGAACTTTTATTTGGGTTTACTTTAAAGCCATTTTCTGTGGCCCATTTAGAGACTTTGTTCAGGGCAACTTGAACCTGTCGTTGGCACACTGTAAGGTTACAGGATTTATAGCCTATCTCTACGTCGTCGACGTACACGGAATAAGATATGGCTGAAGGCAATGATGTGCGAAGTGAGTTCATCTTGACTATGAAGAGCGTACAGCTGAGAACGCCTCCCTGAGGTACCCCAGTTTCCTGTATGAATGAACGGGACGCATTACCTATTTTGACCCGGAAAGTGCGATTCTGCAAGTAGCTCTCTATAACGTTTAGCATGTTCCCGCGGATGCCCATTGCCGACAGGTCTCGCAGGATTCCGTAACGCCACGTTGTGTCATACGCCTTCTCCATATCTAGAAAAACAGATAAGAAGAACTGTTTATGTATGAAAGCATCCCGAATGTTTGTTTCGATGCGCACGAGATGGTCGGTTGTAGACCGGCCTTCTCTGAAACCGCATTGGTAAGGGTCAAGTAGTCTGTTAGATTCCAGGAAATGTAGAAGACGCCGACTAATCATTTTTTCAAATAACTTGCATAGACAACTAGTGAGCGCAATTGGGCGATAACTTGTTACAGAGGATGGGTCCTTGCCCTGTTTTAAGACCGGGATTACAATGGCTTCTTTCCATGTAGATGGGAGTTGTCCTGCAGCCCATATAGCATTGTACAGTGCAAGCAGTGTCATTTGAGTGTCTTCGTGAAAGTGTTTAATCATGTCGTACATGATTCTGTCAGGTCCGGGTGCAGAGCTGAGGCAAGCAGTCAGGGAGGCTTTCAGCTCGGCGATACAGAAGGGGAGGTTATAAGGTTCGTCATGTCTACATCTGCGGTTTATTACGTTGAGTTCTGCTATATCTTTATATTTTAAGAATGCCTCGGAATAGTGAACTGAACTGGATACACGCTCGAAGTGCTTGCCAAGAGCGTCAGCTTGGTCTTTTAATGTATTCCCTTGGTCATTGACCAGGGGTAATGGCTGGGTTTGTTGGCCATTAAGTCTTTTCAACCTATTCCAGACTTTCGCTTCCTGCGTGTAACAGTTTATGTTTGAGAGAAACCTCTCCCAGCTTGCCCTCTTTGCCTGTCTGCGCATCCGCCTTCCCTGTGACTTGACGGGCTTGAACGCAACGAGATTTTCAGCAGTTGGAAATCGGCGCAATATGCTCCATGCTTTGTTTTGTTTCTTTCGCGCTTCCTTGCAGTCGTCGTTCCACCAGGGAACCCGTCTTTTAGATGAGCTGCCCTTTGTCTGAGGAATGCATTTCTCTGCTGCGTCTACAATAAAAGCAGTAAAATACACTACGGCGTCGTCTATGTTAAAATCACTGATAAAATCCGATGATATGCAGGTTGAATCTTTAAAACACAACCAATCTGCTGCTGATAGTTTCCATCTAGGAGGATGCGGAGGACCATTTTCTTGTTTTACCAAGTTTAATGTAGCAGGGAAGTGGTCACTTCCAAAAAGATTGTTTATGACACTCCACTGCAGGTGGAGGAAGAGAGTCGGAGAGCCAATAGCTAAATCTATTGAGGAATATTAATTGTAATGTATGTTGTAGTATGTTGGCTCTTTCTTATTGAATAGGCAAGCACCGGACGTCACTAGAAAGTTTTCTATTAGTCGACCTCTCGAGTCACACCGGGAGTCTCCCCACAGAGTGTTGTGCGCATTGAAATCGCCAACGACCACGTAAGGTTCAGGGAGCTGATTCATTAGGCTGTGAAGTTCTGTCTTGCTAAGGTGGTAATCCGGTGGTATGTAAATGGAACAGACAGTAACCAATTTGTTGCAAATAATTGCTCGTACTGATACTGCCTCGAGGGGCGTCTGAAGGACTAAGTGCCGACAAGCTACTGACTTATCAACAATTATTGCTACGCCGCCAGATGGGGCGTTAGCATTATCACGATCTTTGCGGAAGATGGCATATTGCCGCAGGAAATTTGTTTGCGTTGGCTTTAAATATGTCTCCTGTACACACAGCACCTTTGGATTGTATTTGTGTAGAAGCTCTTTAACGTCATCGAGGTTGTGCATAAGACCTCTCACGTTCCAGTGTAATATTTGTGTATCCATATTGTTTGTGTTCTTGTGCTGTGTGTCAAGAGGAGTCAAGTGGCTTACAGAGCCTTCCCAGGCCCCGTAATCCGTGGTTTGTCTTTCTTGGAGCGGTCGCGAGATTCGCGCCGCTCACAAGGCGCTGAGTGCGCCGGCTGGCTTGCAGTTGTGTCCATCGACTCCTGGGAGCCGCTGGACTTCCGCTCATTCGAGCGGAGAGTTTTCGGGGTAGGCCTTGCCTCAAAAAGCAGGGCCTTGGAGGCCACCAACCCAGAGGTCGACGGGCCTTCCTTAAGAGATGGCGCAGCAGCGATGGCTGCTGTCGCCTGGGGGGCTGGTGGCACCGGCGCGGCCACACTCCTTGTGGACCGGGCCGATGCCGGAGTCTGCTGCGACGTTGCCCCCTTGCGCGTCGCATCAGCATACCCTGTGGTATGGAAAAAAGAAACACGTTTCCGCGCTTCCTGAAACGAGATGTTCTCCTTGATTTTCAGTGTGATTATGTCTTTTTCTTTTTTCCATGTGGGGCAAGTTCGAGAGTATGCTGCGTGTCCACCGTCACAGTTGGGACAGTGGAGCGTGCCACTGCAGTTGTCGGATGCGTGTTCGTGTTCGCCACATTTCGCACAGGTCAGTCGGCCTCGGCAGTTTTGCGAACCATGGCCATATCGTTGACATTTGAAACATCTTCGGGGATTTGGGATGTAAGGCCTGACTCGAATTCTGGTATATCCTGTTTCTAGGGTTTCCGGTAGCTCACTCGACGCAAAGGTGAGGATCAGATGTTTAGTTGGAATATCCTGGTTGTCCCGCTTGATCTTTATTCTTTGCACTTGGATCACGTTGTGTTCTTTCCAGCCCTCCAGGAGCTCTTCCTCACTTAGGCTTAAGAGATCTTCATCAGAGATAACTCCTTTACTTGTGTTCATTGATCGATGCGGGCTAACAGTGATTGGCACATTACGGAATGCTACCAGATTTGAAAGTTTGCCGTGCTGTTGAGTGTCGCGAACCTCCAGAAGAAGGTCACCACTGCTCAATTTCGTCACTTTGTAGCCAGCACCTAGTGTGTCGGTGAGACATTTGGCCACAGTGAAAGGTGAAATGGTTCTTACTGTCTTTTCAGGGTCTTGACTGTGTATCACATGGAAGCGGGGGAACGTTTCTTTGCGCTGGCTGAATAGTTGAAAAGTTTCTTCGGTGCGTCCTCTTTTAAAAAGAGGACGATCATGAAGTGGGGGGAATGACATCTTAGCCATAAAGGGACTGATTCGATTTCGGCAGCTAGGCCAGCCGCCCACCACCGAGCCCAACATGGGGACGCTGCGAGACCCGAAGGAAACGCAGACGCCAGCTGTACGTAGCTACTATAACCTAATATAGAATACCCAAGGTTGGATAAAATACACCAGGTTAACCCTTGCTGCCTGGGAAAATTGGAAGTAAGTGGAAGAGAGAAGAAGACAGGAAAGATTGCAAGTGAGAGAGAAAGACGAAGGTTGGAGGGAGAGAGAGACAGGAAAAGGCAACTACCGATTTCCCCCGGGTGGGTCAGTCCGGGGGTGCCGTCTACGTGAAGCGGAGGCCAAAGAAGTGTGTTGCCTCCACCGGGGGGCCATAGAGGTCCAAACTCCCGGCATCGGCTCAACCCCCAGGATCCCCTTTTCCCCGGACACGGCTAAGCCACGCACGGTTAAGCGTGGGAGGGTCCGACCCTCATGTGCTCGGGTCCGTGGTGTCGCAACACGCCAAACGCCTGCTGACGCAGACGCCCCTGCGGGGGCGCGCCGGAGATGGGGCTCGGGAATAATTTTGTCCAGCTGGGGTTCTTTAACGTGCACCCCATTCACGGTACACAGGCGTTCTTGCATGTCGCCCCCATCGAAATGCAGCCGATTCTCGCATGCCTTGCCGCGAATGAGTAAAATACAGACAATGAAATATTATTTGCTTTTAAATTTGAACATGACATCAGTATGCTTACCTTATCTTTAACACTGGTCAACTTCATTATTACATGTCGGCACTTTGCGCTAGATAATGTTCCAATGCAATGCGTCTTAAATTCAACATCTTGTTGGCCTGCATTGATTTCTTTACAGGTTAGCACAGCTCTGCTTCAACTTTAGCTAGCGCTGTTGTTTTCTTTATTTTATTGAGCATTCCCATAATGGAACGTTCTAGTGTCACAGGAACGAAGTTCAGAGGCGTCATAAAAGGCGGGAGCATCAGAAGCTGATTTCTATACTTTTGTTGGTCTTGCAGTTGCTTAACAGGTCACCAAATTAGATCAGCAGTAATATAACATCAATGCAATCACATAGCGTTTGAAACAGAATTGGAGGGAACGGCAGAAGCAACTAAAAGCGGTTGTAGCGTCCTTTAGCCTGCAGAGCTAAGTGGTTACCCAGGTGGGGTTGCAAAGAAACAATGACCGTGAGGCATTCTGCTATGAGCACTGCTCCCGTGCCCACTGAAAGAATAGTCCGTGTGGAGGCACCTTATTTTCCACGCAGGAGCTTATGTTGCAGCGATGCTGTTCATCCAGAATTATCGGGCTATTCGAGAAGAGGCATTCGATAACGAGGTGGCAATTGGATATCCGTCCTACGCAAGATAGGATGGCAGATCGAGCCAGTACCCATCAAGGCGGCCCTTCCGGAAGACTGGAAGACGACCAATCAGACCAAACATCTTCCTTGGAACATGACGCCGGGCAAGGACGACGAGAGGCGCACCGCGCGGGCCAAAGCCATGGCCCGGAAGCTGGAAGAGAACCCCAGGGTCCTCTACGCGGACGCCTCCCTCCGAAAACACAGTGACCGAGCAGCGGTGGTGGTTGCGTCAAAAGACAGGCTGATCGTCAGTGCGTCCCTGAAGACAAGACCCCGCAGTTGCCGAAGAAGCAGCCGTGGCCCTCGCACTCGCACACCCGAGCGTGGTCACCGACTCAAAGACAGCCTACGGAAGCTTCACGTCACTCAAAGACAGCCTACACGTCATGCTGCCGGCTTCACACGTTTTCAGACGCTGACAGTGGCTCGTCACGCAAGGTAAATCATGGCACTCCGTATACATAATCTTACAAACTTGATGGCCAAAACATTTAGTGCAATTTTTTTTCTATTATCGCCTTGCTGGTAAAAAAACAAGACATTGTATTCATGCATTGTGCAGGTTGTTACGTTTAAGTTTGTAAACCTTTACAGCAGCTAAAAGAGATATAGCGAAATGCATGACTCCGTGTAAACTAGAACGCCTGATCCGGTGTAGAAGCGGTCACATTACAAGAGAAATATTGTGTCGCTCAAATCTTTTTTGTCATAACGTAAATGACCCTTTTAATTACGCATATCTAACGAAGCTTACTGCATCTGGCAACAAAATCACATGACGACTCGGCAATCCATTAATTTCCTCGCTTTTTATGCAACACTCGGCCATAGCTGTGATGCCGAAAAAGACCACCATGCGGGTGGTTACGCTTGCCGTGCTGGTGCTTATCCTGGAAGGATGCTTCGGTCAAGAAGCTTGTGTTGAATCTACGTGTAATAGTATCTGCGTGGGTGGTGGAGAGTTATCCGGCAGTGGTGTCTCTGGGACATGTAAATGCAGGCTTGCAGCCAAGTGGAAAGACGACATACCAACAGCTTCAAGCATGGGCTAGTCACTATCGGAAGAAAATATATCTGCATTGTCGCTCTACGCAGTGGCAATCATATGACGACGTTCTTCTTGACATTAGGAGAAACCTGTATATCTGAATAAAATAGTATACATATCCAAAGGCCATGTTGGAATCATGTGAAGGAAATATTGATTCAACGGGTAATTATACGCTTTACAACTAACGGCAACGCAGCAATTTGGCTAATTGTCACCCTTTGCAAAGCGTGGTCTCTTGCATTGCTGATACTTATTCACCACAATGGTCACAACTTTATTTTCATGCAGGTTTTAATGCGATTAGCTTCCGTAGAGTGCTTCACGCAATTTCCGGCGGCTGTTTGTCTTCTGTAGCCATCTGCCCATAAGTCTATGTCTCTACCGTTTTCTCGCCAACTTCTGTCACTGGATAGAACATGCTCGGGTGCGTAGCGCATGGTACTGCTGTACAGAGACAACAGGGTTTGGAACCAACTGTCGAACTGACTTGGGTCACTGGGCATTTGACATTCTGTATCGGTGTACTGCTCTTCGACCAACCTCTGATGCCGACGGGCCACTGGGGATGCGGCACTGGACAAATGGCACTAGGTATGGCTGTGCCCACGTCGCGTTCAACGCACTGGCCATCAAGAATCCCAATACCGTTAGGATGTTATCGCGACTTGCCAGCATCTGGGCGCCCTGCAGGCCATCCGTTTACAACCTGTCGCCTGTCACACGCCTCCTTTCTCGGATACGGACCTGCGTCTCCTGATTCGGACTCTCATACGCGAAGAGCTCCAAGTGTACGGCCTGCGCAGTCCTCCGGTTCTTCAGCCGCAACCTTCGGTTCCTGGCCTGCGCGATACATCAAAGAGGAGCTGTCCTCCATGACCTGCACTGTGGGCTGTGCCCCTCCTTCGCCGTCGCCCTCGTATGCTCAGGTTGCGGCTATGCAACCAGCATTCGTTCAGACAACGCCTCCTGCACCGGCTACTCCCAACCATCTGGCGACTCTGGCACCTCGTGCACCTGCCAAAGCATATTACCCTAACCGGCCTACGCCCCGCCCCATTTGTTATTATTGCGGTATTCGCGGGCACATATCGCGCTTTTGTCAAAGACGACAAGAGGACGAACGCCGTGGTTACTATGGTTACGAGAGAGACCCGTTGCTTCTTCCGAGTCCCTACCAGCGCCAGCTTTCCCAACGCTCACTTACTCCGCCTCCAAATCCCGAAGAGCCTCGCAACTACCGTCCAGGGCGCCGCCGCTCGCCTTCCCCTCTCCGACGCTCGACATCACCTCTGCTACCGGCCTCCCGCACTCCTGACTACCGATCGGAAAACTAGATGGTGCAGTTTTTGGAGGGAAAGCTGCATGGCCCACGCAGACTACAATTCCTCCAGTGTGCCCTGCCAATACTTTATTAGTGTGTGTAGAAGGTGTACCAGTTCCTGCGCTGATTGATACGGACGCAGCTATTTCTTTTATTCACGCTGACTTGTGCTCTCATCTACGCAAGGTTACTACACCTTACAATGGAGCTGTTCTACGTGGCGCAAATAATGTTGTGATTCGGCCATCGGCGCAATGCACTGTTCGAGTTTCGATTGACGGGATTCGCCACCATACCCAGTTCGCAGTGTTGACTTCCTGTGCTCACATGCTTATACTACGGTGGGACTTTCTCTCTTCGGCGTCTGCTTTCATTTCGTGCCGTCAACGCCTCGTTAACTTGACCGAGACCGACAGTTCCGACGACGAGTCCGAACCGCGCCTTCTCTTACGAACTGCTGACGATTGTATGGTGCCTCCTGGCCGCGAACAACTTCTTGCAGTTAATTCTGACATCGCCGATGGTGACGTTTTAGTTGTACCATCAGCTCGTTGCCCATCCAAAGGGATTGCTCTGGCACCTAGCCTTGTTCGCTTCACCAACGGCACGGCCACTTTGGCTGTACTCAACATAACCACTGAGCCAGTTCTCCTTCCTAAAGGCGCCGTTGTAATTTGCGTCTTGGACACTCAGCCTGTCTCTGTGCTTACCTCGACGACTGTTATTTCACAAGCACCTACAGCTATAGATACGGTCCCTGCTTCTGTTCTCGCTAGTGCAATCAGCACTGATCTAACGCCACAGCAGACGGATGAGTTACTGGCGTTCTTATCCAAGCATAAAAACTCCTTCGACGTGCACTCTCCTCTTCTGGGACACACTTCTGCAACGGCTCATCGCATACACACAGATGGAACTTCCATCGTGCGCCGGCGGCCATATCGCGTTTCCTCCGCCGAACGCCAGATCATCGATACCCACGTTGCCGACATGCTGAAACGAAGCATCATCCGCCCTTCCTCAAGCCCTTGGTCGTCACCTGTCGTTTTGGTTGCGTAAGAAAGACGGCTCAGTGCGATTTTGCGTAGACTACCGTGCCTTGAACAAAATAACCCGCAAAGATGTATATCCAGTGCCCCGAATCGATGATGCGTTAGATTCATTACAAGGCGCGGAGTATTTCACCAGCCTTGATCTACGCTCCGGATACTGGCAGATCCCCATGCACGAAGCAGACAAGGAAAAAACTGCCTTTGCCACACCCGATCGACTTTACGAATTTAACGTAATGCCTTTCGGCCTGTGTAATGCTCCCGCCACATTTGAGCGGATGATTGACACTGTACTACGGGGCCTAAAGTGGAAGACTTGCTTATGCTACCTTGACGACATCGTCACATTTTCGTCTACCTTCCATCAGCACTTGCAGCGCCACGACGAAGTCTTGACATGCATCTCTGCTGCTGGCCTTCAGCTGAATACAAAAAAGTGCCACTTCGCCAGCAAAACCATTAAAGTGCTCGGACACCTTGTCAGCAAGGAGGGCATACGACCTGACCCGGATAAGATTACCGCTGTCCTAGGCTTCCCCAGGCCTCAACGCGCCAAAGACTTGCGTAGCTTCCTTGGCCTAGCTTTGCATTTCCGGCGCTTCATACGTAACTTTGCCACCATTGCCGCACCGCTCCATCAACTACTTCCTTCTGGAGCTCCCTATGTATGGTCGGACGAATGCCAAACTGCTTTTGACGCCCTAAAGCGTGCCCTTACGTCCGAACCTGTGCTTTGTCATTTCGACAACACCGCACCCACTCTTCTACATATTGACGCCAGCGGCCATGGTATCGGCGCTGTTCTACTGCAACGTCAGCAAACTTCCGAAGAACGTGTGGTCGCATACGCAAGTCGCACGCTAACACCTGCAGAGAAAAATTATACTATTACCGAGCAAGAGTGCCTTGCCATTGTTTGGTCCGTATTCCGGCCTCATCTGCACGGCCGCCACTTTACGGTCGTTAGTGATCACCACGCCTTGTGCTGGTTGGCGGCGCTAAAAAATTTAACGGGATGTCTCGGCCGTTGGATACTTCGTTTACAAGAATACGACTTCGACGTCACCTACAAGTCTGGAAATAAACACCAGGATGCTGATGCTCTCTCTCGTTGTCCCCTACCACCGTCTTAAAACACTGCCTGCTTACCACCTTCCATGAGCAACCCACCGGACGTGTCTCCTGCATTTCCTTCACTCGCAGCTCTCGACCGGCTCCCACCTAGCCATTCTCATACGTTTGCAACTTGCCAACGTAGTGACTCCTACTGCCACTCCGTTATGGTACGCATTCGGGGATCCTCTCGCACACCTAACGCTCGAGTCCGTCGGCAGTTGAAGAACTTCAAAATAGAAAATTTGGTGCTATACCGGTACGTGTTTCATCCCGAAGGACACCGTTGGGTTCCTGTAGTTCCCCTATCACTTCGGAGCCAGATACTGGAGATCTTTCATGACTATCCCACTGCCGGCCACTTTGTTTTCCATAAAACCTATGAACGAATTCGCAGCCGCTTCTCTTGGCCTGGACTTGTAACAAGCGTAGCAAAATACGTGGCTTCCTGTTCGATCTGCCAACACCGCAAACGACTGACCTCACCTCCGGCTGGACTGCTACAACCTGTCCCGTGTCCTGAAGCCCCTTTCGCAGTATTTGGTACCGACTTGTATGGGCCACTACCCTTATCGGCTGGCGGTAAACGATGGATTGTCACAGCTGTAGACCACTTGACACGGTACGCTGAAACAGCCGCACCACCTTCCGGTTCCGCAGCGGAGGTTGCATCCTCTTTCTCGGAAGCCATGTTTTTACGACACGGAGACCCACGTATCCTTTTGAGTGACCGCGGCAGGACCTTTCTGTCCAAACTTCTCGACGATGTTCTCCGTGCGTCCAATACCATGCATAAAACGACTTCCAGCTACCACCCTCAAACTAATGGCCTCACAGAGCGCTTTCATCGTACGCTGTCCGACATGATTTCAATGTACATCAGCCCTGACCACAACAATTGGGATGTTATTCTCCCATTTGTCACCTTCGCTTACAACACGGCCGTCCAACGCACAACGGGGTACTCGCCCTTTTTCCTTGTGTGTGGTCGTCAACCGATCACTGTCCTCGACGTCTCTTTCTTTGGCGTCCCCGTGCCCTCGTCCACATCAATGTGTGAGCAATTTGTTTCGCGAATTGCCCAGTGTCGCCAACACGCCCGCCTCAACACCGACGCCAGTCAACAAGACCGCAAAACTCGCTATGATGCATCCCACCGTGTCGTTTCCTTCCAGCCTGGAGACGAAGTGTTGCTGTGGACTCCAGTTCGCGTTCCTGGTTTATGCGAGACATTTCATTCCCGTTTTGTCGGGCCCTACACTGTTCAGGAACAGACTTCGCCAGTTAACTATGGTGTCACGCCCGTTGTTACGCCTTTGGACGGCACAGATATTGTGCATGTTTCACGTGAAAGTCTTTCATACGGCGTTCGCCGCCATAGCCAGCGGCCAGGTTGGCGGCTTCCATGCGCGGGGGTAATTGTGTGAGCATTATATTACCGCTTCATCTTCTTCAGCTGTATATACTTATCATCATGGCCAGCGTCATTGTTTTCAGCGCGCGGCCTGCATAATAAACCGTCGAGGTTGAACAGCTGTCTCGCAATATCTATATACACTTAGTGACGTCACCACACTTTCATATATAAAATGGAGACCCGTCTCGCACCTCATTAAGTTTATTGTAAAACTGCAATTGGTAGACCACGGAAATTAAGGATACCAGAAGAACAGCGTCAGTACAGTGCTCGACCATGCGTGGTGTACTATACAGCTTTGCTAGACATTCACGTTCGCAGGGCGGGAATGCGGCAAATTTTTTTCGTTTATGGTATTTATTACAGTAACATGTAAGCCAATAAAACATTCACCAATTGTGCATAGTCATAGAATGGCGGGCACAACGACACTCACACAGCAGAGGCACTGTTCATACTTTAGCCAGAAATACTGGTACGGCTTTAGAAGAGTGACAAGGATAAGTCAGTGGTCAGCGGTCCAGCAAGTGGCTGCTGACGAGGGGCAGGTGGCAGCGACTCGGCAACTTTCGTTAGAATTGCGTAAGTAAGGAAAGAAGCCAAGGATGTCAACGTGTCGGGTGTGCTAATCGCCAGAGAGAGTTGACAGGCGACTTCCTGGCGGATCAACTGTTTTATCTGTGTCATTAAAGCGGAAATGTTGGCGGCGTCACGACTGAAATCAAAGGAAGATAGGTACGCTGTGTCCTGCTGGGCAGCACGACGTGTTGAGGCACACGGCTTGCGCAGCTTGTACTGCTCGCAGAGGTGATACTTCGGCAAAAGTCTCGGGACTCTTGGAGTCGAGCATGTGTCATCCATGGTCATCGATGCCTTTCATGACGTGCATTATCTTGTCTGCTACGTCCGTAGATGAGCTGACGCAAGAGCAAGAGCACGTCTTCAATGTAGCTTGTAAAGTTGTCATCCTTGTGTTGAGCTCGACCACGCAAGAGCAGCTCAGCACGAATCAGGCAAAAGGCAGGACCGCCGATGACCTCTGTCAAAGTTGTCCTGAAAGCCAACGAGGTGGAAAGATCGTATTCATGATTTCGAAACCATAGGTTCACCACGTCCGTCATGTAAAAAGTCACATTAGGGAGCTTGGCGCGGTCGTCCCACTTATTATTGGCGCTGACACGGTCTTATTTGGTGAGCCAGCCCTCCACGTCGTGGTCGTCAATTGCCCTAAATATGGCAGGATCGCGCTGCCGGATGACGCCAGTGTAGACGATGGTCGTGGGTACGAGAGCAGCAGCCTAGGACAGTCCCAGATCATCTATTGCATAAGCTTGTGGTAGCGTCCGGCTGGGGAGTTTCATGATGTTGAAGAGAAACCCAGCGCCTCCAGCAAATACAATGGGGGTTGCTTAGCAGCACTGAATGTAGCTTTGCAGTGGTAGGTCTAAGCAAGTCAGTCAGAGCTATGGCGAAGCGAGTGAGCAAGCGCATCTTGTCGTTGTCTTCTACTTTTAGGACCACCGTGGCCAGTGCCTTTGCTTGTATCTAACAGTTCTCACGCTTACCTGGGTCACTGTATAGCCTATGGTCAAAGGGGTAGCGCATCGGGTGGCTGTGCTGATGTAACAAGGTTCAAAACGAACCACGGAACCCACTTGGGTCACTAAATATGTGACAATGTGTACATATGCGCCGCTCTTCTACGAACTTCTCTCACGCTGACATGGGTCGCTGTAGATGCGGCATTGGCTAGGTACCGCTGCCCGAAGAAACTCTTCGACGCCAACTTAGAGCACTGGATATGCGCCACTCGCTTAGTGCTGGTCTTCAATGATCCTCTTTGATATGAGCTTTAGCTGCTGGATATGTCTTTGATATGAGCTTTAGCTGCTGGTTATGTGCCAGTAGGTGCGCACCACTCTTCAGTGAACGTAATTGAAGCCAACTTCGGTAAAGAAATAATGTGCCATTGGGAATGTGCCGCTCGATAATGACAAAAAGCAACCCAGTAAATTTATTCGATGCTCGGCGGAATTGAACCCACGTCACAAGGGTTCCTCAAGGGCAGCAGCAACTTCAGCAGGCTGCGCCACAGATGCACTGGGTATGTCGCGCTTTTCAATAAATGTCTTTCCGCCAATGCTTTAGCGAGCTGCGCCATGAATGAACTGGGCATGTGCCGTTACACAATGAACATCTCGTCTACTTGGGTCACAGAGCACGTGTCACTCGGTGTGCCGAAAGCGAGAGAACAATTCTCAGCGTTCGCAGACACCGGCGCGCTACGCTTCGTGTCTCGAAGGCCACGCGCGGCCTTCCGGGCTGCGCCACCTGATGGCGTAGCCTGTCCGGGAAGAAGCGGGAGAGGAGCCCGATTTCCGCACTACGCATTGCTCACTATCGGCGTCCCATATGACTCCGTTGTAGTGTTTTCTGCAGCGCGCACGTTATCTAGCGTTGCACACGTGTCGAAAGCAAGATTAAAGATGCAAATGAGACTGCCATGTGAAGGACAAGGCACAGTCAGTAAACTGTAAAACAAGCATTGTGTATTATCCGGTGGACGGTGCTACACAGGTCAATCAGAAATGTGTATATATGTCAGATTAAAGGAACACAAAAATTGAAGAAAAGATAACGAACCGACTCACCTTGCACTGCCGTGCATGTGGATGTATGCCGGCGTTGAGTAAGAGTAACATCATCGCGGGACATAAAGATAGTGTAACCCGCTTGATCATTGAAGCTTACCACATTCAAAAAGCACAGGATAGACGCATTAGCCATCGCAATAACAACAAAAAAAGAAATACGGCATCTTGACAATGGTAAATGCAATGATTGCACTCGTATGTGCACGCGGAATGGTGTGGCATGAGGAAAATGAAGATTTTATGTTGTTGCGCATGAATTTTATTGCGATAGCAATTATATGGACACTCCAAGCGCATTTCTGCCGTCGGCGTCACCATCGTCGTCGTCGTTAGGTTCCGCATGAAGTCTTAAGGCCGTTTCACGTGGAGCGATTTGGCAGTGCGATTTTCGCACCGGAAGTGCAATTTCCGTCGCATGCGACGAAAATCGCAGTCGCAGGGCCGATTCTGCGATTTTCGGCTGCGCCCAACCGGTTGGTCGCAGCGTCGCAACGTCGCAGAAATCGCTGCGATTTTCCGTCGAAATTGCGCCGACAGGTATTTCGCGGTCTGTTTTGGAAAATGGCGGCGGTCGCTCAACGCAACGTTTATAGATACTTTTTTGTCTATAAATATTGGCCTAACAATCCTCCAACAGTGCAAGTAATTGAGTGGAGCCTTGGATTGCGCAATCAGTACGTAACATCCGCATCGACACGCGAACACTGCAGATAAAAACTCGTAGATCAGATTCGGTTCTGTGATTTCTATGCGTTTGTTGACACGCTACGTTGCTACTCTGGCGACGCTGTTTTTTAGGTTGGCTTCGGGTGCTGATAGTACGTACTTTTGCGTGATTTTCCGTTATTCGCGCGCGCTGCGAGTTCGTAAATACAGGTGCCCCTCACGGGAAGGCATGGCCTTCGGATGTCGTCCCAATTTTCTGGTTCTGGAGACAACTCGCGATATACGAAAACGCCACAGTTTTATCACGGTATACTTTTACGGACGGAATAATTTAAAGAATATGCAACTACGGACAAACGCTATGGTCAATAAGTCACGCTATACGCGCGGCCATTTAGTTGCAGTCGGTTGGTTAGGGCTTTCATACGCATTTTCCCCAATGAATTATCTCATTTCAAGGTTCTGTTACTTCCGCTGCGAGACGCAGAGCGAACGTGCAAACTGGATATCGTAATGAATGTTCTACAATAGCATATATAAAGCTTTGACTGGGAATAAACAGTATTGCCAATTTGTTTTCGAAGCAACATTTAAAGTTTTTTCTCATTTTTCTGATGCATCATTTTTCTCCTGAATAAAAAAACCAATAAAACTTCAGGGTGTTGCAGACTTTGTATCCTTACTGCATCTTTATTAATCCTCACATTAAAAGGTAGTTGCACATTTCCCTTACTTCAGTGCATCGAATTACTTTTGTTTATGCTGGTTGTAAGATATCGTAGTACTCTAAGAAACTACTTAGCAATAAACATCCTTGCCTTTCCTTGCTTCTTGTAGCGTTCCTAACTAGAACGGCTATATAAAAGACATAATCTCAGTGAGACGGGTGTCGTCCGCCATTTAATCTCACTTCTTCCTCCTCACTTCTCTCCCTGCCACCCTCTTCGTCTTCTTTCATGCATCCAGCGCAGACCGCTTCACTTCTGTCTCTACTTCCTGTAAAACACATGCAATAATGCGAAAAGCAGGCAGGCATCTCGTTTTTATAAGTCGTAGATAACACATTAAACAAAAGCCGATGAAAATTGTGCAGTGAAGTCAGCCGGTTGCATTCCTTCGTGTCAATGATAGGATCTTTTCAAGTGTGGGTGGGTCTTGCATGTCCACAGCTCATAAAGTTTGCAGACTCATCACGAGGCGTAGGTATTGCCCATCAAGATGGAGGCAATGTTGCTAATGAGTCTGCACTTACATGTATTACTGCATAAACTCGTATAACCATATCCCATCATTACTCAGTCGAGCTTGCTCAGAGTCATACTCACCAAAATTCTACTTATCCGAGCTTCCTATGACTCATATTCACCAAAATTATACTCGGTCGAGCTTGATCTGACTAATATTCATCAAAATTCCACTCAGGTGAGCTTGCACTGAGTCATATTCACCAAAAATCTACTTGCCGAGCTTGATTTGACTCATATTCACTAAAATTATACCCGGATGAGCTTTCCCTGACTAC